>NW_021641053.1:0-137578 GCF_900964775.1 Scleropages formosus | reverse complement strand
GACCTTGAGCCCAGAGAACATGGCAGCATATTCCTTCGTAGAGTTGATGTACAGCTCCCTCCTTGCATAAGAGAGTTTCAGATTGCATTTCTTGATGCGGAAGCAGACTCTGTTAAGTGACAATTGTTTTCCAAAGTATTGCCAAGCTCATGTGGGTATATTTCTCATATTTCTCACAGTAGCAAGACAGCTTCTCGTGCAATGCCGGCTGAGGGGTCGAAGAACACGCACATTCATTAGTGGTTTCTGGCCTTGCCCTTTAGGCACTGAGATTCCTCCGAATTCTCTGAATCGTTTCACAATATTATGAATTGTAGATTGTGAAAGACCTCAATTCTTTGCAATCTTGCATTGTTCTTTTTGAACTGACTGACAATTCTCTCATGAAGGTTGGCACAAAGTGGTGACCCACAACACAACCTTGCTTGCAAAGACTGTGCCTTTGGTGGACGCTTCTTTCATACCCAATCATGATACCCTCACTTGTTACCAGTTAACCTGCTTATTGTAGAATCTTCCGAAACGCTGTTAATTGAATTTTCTATAAACTTTTCACTTTTATTTTGCCTCTGTCCTCAATTCTCTACTGTTTACAATGAACATCTTTTCCCGCTCAAACATGACACTCCGCAGTAACGTATTAATAATACCGTTAAAACATCGTAGCATTTTGTTGGTACTGATACGGTAGCTTATCGCTTAATAAATTGTTTTTGGGACATTTCTAGACCTTAAAAAAAAAGAAATAAGTCTGTCATCTTAGTTTATCTAATCATACAGTGTTCTGCCCGCAGATTTATTTAGTTTATGTGATTAATTGCTTTGTTGAGCGGAACCTTTATTTCCGTAAGTTATACGCAATTTGTGCACATGCGCTATTTCCATGATGCGCTACTGTTGGGATAGGCATAGTGGAAGCGTCTTGAGTTCTGTGTGCTTTTCCTACGTCCCGTGGAAGCAATAACTTTTCATTCGCATTTTCACATTTGGAGACAATAAAGGAGCAAGACGCTCATAATCCTGGCTCGTGAGAATCGAGTTTGGCTTGCTGTTAAACTGCGTTAACGTACTGGGTGTGCACAACACGGAGGGAGAACAGTACAGTGAAAAGTTACACCAGCGGTGGGTGCCAGGAAAAAATACAAGAACGCAAGCATGCAGCGTCCATCTTCACCCAACTCTTCAGTCCATGCAGCATCAAGAGCGAGCTCTAAGCACTCATCTTCTTCCAAGTCATCTATCATGGAGGCTGCTGCCAAGGCTAGAGCCTCAGCTGAAGCAGCTCTTACCAAGGTGGCTTATGCTAAAAGACAGCTAGAAATAAAAAAGCAGAGAGCTAGGCTAGATCTAGAATTAGAAGCATTGGAGATTGAAAAGGAAGCGGAAGCTGCGCGAGTAAACGCTGAAATCTTAGAAGCAGCCGCAGCTATGGGAAATGGTGACATGCAAAGTGTGAGGAGCGCTGTCTCGCCACAAGTGATTCAGCAGCGCACGGAAGAATATGTGCGGTGCCGGTCACAGGTCAGTACTCAGACTCCTGCTTTATCGCATCACGATGAAATCCGGCACGCTGCGAACAATGATACTCAGCAAACAACACCTGTAGCTGCAGAGGAGAAGCCTCCGCTCAATCTCTTCAGACCCTCAGCAGATCAGCACGCATGTGCAACTGAACGCATACTTACTTCACGACCATCGGATTACCCACGCAGAGAACATGGTCAGCATCCTTCTCATGCTAACACTTCAACCATGTTAGACTTTGCCAAGTTCCTAGCACGCAGAGAATTAGTGACCACTGGTCTCTCCAAATTCGATGACACGCCAGAGAACTTCAAAGCATGGCAGTCCTCATTCCTCAACGCGACACAGGGCTTGGGGCTCACATATAGTGAAGAGTTGGATCTTCTCGTGAAATGGCTGGGTAAAGAGTCATCTGAGCATGTGAAAAGGATCCGTGCCGTTTACGTTACTGACCCCAGAGCTGCCCTCCATCTGTCCTGGGAAAGACTTCAGGAATGCTATGCTACACCAGAAATAGTGGAAAATGCCCTATTTAAAAGATTGGATAGCTTCCCCCGTCTGTCGGCTAAGGACAACACAAAACTGAGAGAGCTCAGCGATCTTCTCATGGAGCTGCTCGCAGCTAAAAATGATGGCTATCTTCCTGGCCTGGCCTACCTCGATACTCCTCGTGGGATAAAGCCCATAGTGGAAAGTTGCCTCCAGGCCTGCAAGACAAATGGCTCTTCACCGGCTCACTATACAAGGAACAGCACAGAGTAACTTTTCCTCCTTTTTCATTTTTTGTTGACTTTGTCTATGACCAGGCTAAGGCCAGAAATGACCCAAGTTTCACCTTGTCTAGCAGCGGTCAGTCTTATAACAAAGGTGAGAGAACTCAGTCAAAGCACAGCGGATTCAAGACTGCTATATCTGTGCAAAAGACAGACGTGTCTGCCACAGTTGACGCAGACTCCACAAGCACTACAGAGGCTGAGAGAGGAGACAATGATCTAGCCCGATACTGCCCTGTGCACAAGAAAACTCATCCTTTGGAAAAATGCAGGTTATTCAGAATGAAAACATTGCAGGAACGAAAAAGCATCCTAAAGGAACACAAACGCTGTTTTAAGTGCTGCTCTCCAAGGCACCAGGCCAAGGATTGTCAAGCGACTTTGAAATACGGCGAGTGTGAGAGCGAAAGACACTGCTCTGCAATGCACCCTCTCACCTCCCAACCTCCTGCTTCACTGACCACTCTAGAACCAGACGCAGAAGCACGAGGCAGTCCTCCACTCGAGGGTGACATCACGATGCACCAAGGTCTGTGGAAGGGGCAGCCTCACGCGGGTCCTGCTCAAGGTGTGCCTGGTGCGTGTCTTCCCCCGGGGTCAACCGGAGCACTCCATCAAAATGTATGTCATGATTGACGATCAGAGTAACCGCTCACTGGCCCGCTCTGAATTTTTCCACCTGTTCCGGGTTGAGAGCAACCTGTCACCATACCTGATGAAGACATGCGCAGGCACCACGGAGATGACTGGAAGAAAGGCGGTAGGCTTTCAAATTGAAGCAGTGAATGGAGGTGTGTGCATGGACCTTCCACCACTCATTGAGTGCAATGAGATAATGACCAATAGATCTGAGATTCCAACTCCAGAGGTCGCTCTCGCACACGCTCACCTAAGGCACATTGCTCCCCACATTCCCAAGCTAGATCCTGACGCGCAGATGATGATCCTGCTAGGGAGAGACATGATACGTGTGCACAAGGTGCGAGAGCAACTCAATGGACCACATAATGCACCCTTTGCTCAGCGTCTAGACTTAGGCTGGGTAATTGTAGGTGACGTGTGTATTGACAATGCTCATAAACCAACTCTGAGTGTCTTCAGAACCCACATCCTACAGAACGGACGCCCGTCTCTCCTCACTCCTTGTCATAACAGCATCAGGGTAAAGGAAAAACCGTGCTACAGCGGGGAGCGCAGGTATGGTCTCTCTACATCCACGTTAAAACCTATGCAACCTGAAGACAAGCTCGGGCTTATGGTCTTTCAGCGTACAGACAATGACAACAAATGTGCCATGTCCTTCGAGGATGAGATCTTTCTAAAGATTATGGAGAAAGAAGTCCATCAGGATGAAAAGAACAATTGGGTAGCTCCCTTACCGGTCAAGTCACCTCGTCCCCCACTCCCGAACAACAGAGAGCAAGCACTGTCCCGCCTTAGGTCTTTAAGACGCACTCTGAGCAAAAACGCGGAGATGAAGCAACAGTTTTCCTCCTTCATGGAAAAGCTCTTCGAGAACAAACATGCAGAGAAGGCACCGCCCATCCATGAGAAGCAAGAATGTTGGTACCTGCCCATTTTCAGTGTGTACCATCCGCAGAAGCCAGGGCAGATACGAGTCGTGTTTGACTCAAGCGCCCAACAACACGGTGTCTCCCTCAACTCAGTGCCGCTTACAGGCCCCGATCTGAACAATACTCTCCTGGGTGTGCTGTTACGGTTTAGGAAGGATCTCATCGCAGTCACTGCTGATATCCAACAGATGTTTTATGGATTCCTGGTAAAGCACGACCACAGAGACTACCTGAGATTCCTGTGGCATAAAGACAATGACCTATCCAAAGAGATAGAAGATATCGCATGCGAGTGCATGTCTTTGGCAATAGCCCATCCCCGGCGGTTGCTATCTACGGTCTGCGGCGAGCTGCTCAGAAAGGAGAACCAAAGTATGGAGCTGACACAAGGCACTTTGTTGAAAGACACTTCTATGTGGACGATGGGCTCATATCCCTTCCTACAGAGTCTACAGCTATAGACCTACTGAAGCGTACTTGTGCATCACTTGCAGAGTCTAACCTGAAGCTGCACAAAATCACATCAAACAGCATCACTGTGATGAAAGCCTTCAAGCCAGAAGAACTGGCCTCAGGCATCCAAGACCTGGGTCTAGATGATGAGACTCTGCCGGCCCAAAGGAGCCTAGGCCTATGCTGGGACATCAGCACAGATATGTTCACCTTTAAAGTAGCTGTCACCGACAAGCCTTACACCTGCCGTGGGGTGCTATCAGTCGTCAACAGCATCTTTGACCCCTTGGATCTGGCAGCACCAGTGACGATCAGAGGCAGATTGCTGTTGCGGGAGCTGTCCAGTGGAGTTCAGGATTGGGATGCTCCTCTGCCAGATGAAAAGATGAGCAAATGGGAAGTGTGGAAATCGTCACTCGAGGAGCTAAGCAGCCTCCACGTGCCTCGCTGCTATATACCCAAGTCACTCTCAAGACCTATGTACACGGAACTGTGTCTTTTTTCCGATGCCTCAAACTGGGCCATAGGGGCAGTAGCTTATCTAAGAGCTGTCACTGAAGATGGCCGTTGTGAAGTTGGATTTGTCCTGGGAAAGGCAAAACTATCACCGCAGCCGGAGCCCACAATCCCACGCCTTGAGCTTTGTGGGGCCGTCCTGGCGGTTGAGATAGCGGAGCTGATCTTAGACGAACTGGACCACAAGCCGGACGCTGTACAATTCTACTGCGACAGCAGGGTGGTCCTCGGATACATCTGTAATGACTCAAAGCGATTCTTTGTCTACGTACACAATCGCGTGAATCGCATACGCCAGTCAACGTCCCCTGAGCAGTGGCATTACGTCCCTTCAGAAGAGAACCCAGCCGACTTAGCCACCAGATCTGTGGCTGCATCACAGCTCATGAACACAATGTGGTTCAAGGGACCTGACTTCCTCTATAAGCCTCCAAAGCCAGAGAAGCACGAGCACTTTGAACTGATAGACCCTGAAATGGACGTGGACGTCAGACCGCAAGTAACGGCTCTCGCTACCCACATTGAAGCTAAGCGACTTGGCTCTGAAAGATTCCAGCATTTTTCCACATGGAACTCCTTGTTGAGAGCTGTTTCCCTCTTGATACATCAGGCATGTTCCCACAAGTCAGGCTCCACCGACACATCGCAGCACATGTGTAAGGATGGCATCAATGTAGCAGGCCTCGCACTCCTGGAGAACTCGAAGCAGCCAGGAGGCTCATACTAGAGTCTGTTCAAAGAGACACATATCCGAACGAATATGCTGCTCTTCAAGCAAACACAGAAGTCCCTAATTCAAGTCCAATCCTGACCCTTGACCCCTACATCAGTGATGGCCTCCTGAGGGTCGGAGGGCGTCTCAGACATGCTTCCCTTGAATCAGAGGTAAAAAACCCAATCATCCTCTCAAAGAATAGCCATGTTACCAAGCTGCTTGTGAAACACCATCACATGGAAGTGAAACACCAGGGGCGTCAGTTCACAGAAGGGGCCATCAGAGCGGCTGGACTGTGGATTGTTGCTGGCAAGAGGCTGGTGAGTTCTATCCTTCATCGCTGTGTAATATGCCGAAAGCTCAGGGGGAAGGTAGAAGTGCAAAAGATGGCTGACCTCCCTCCGGAGCGGCTCAACACATCTCCACCCTTCACGTACGTGGGGCTGGACATATTTGGACCATGGTTGGTGGTCACTCGACGCACTTGTGGAGGTGCAGCGCAAAGCAAAAGGTGGGCCATTCTGTTCACATGTATGAGTACCAGGGGAGTACACATCGAAGTTATAGAGTCCATGGATGCCACCAGCTGTATCAATGCATTGCGGAGATTCTTTGCAGTTAGAGGCCCCGCAAAGCAGCTTAGGTCAGACAGGGGGACTAACTTCGTCGCTGCCAGCGCGGAACTGGGCATGGGGTGTCTTGATGAGAGGCAGACCAGCATCCTGAAGTATCTCCACAGCAACGGCTGCACATGGAAGTTCAATCCCCCGCACGCCTCCCACATGGGGGGAGTGTGGGAGCGTATGATTGGGGTGACACGCAGAATATTAGACTCTATGCTTTTACAAAACAAACGCACTCACCTGACACATGGGGTTCTGTGTACCCTGATGGCAGAGACCTCAGCAATAATCAACGCAAGGCCGCTGGTCCCCATCTCATCGGATCCCTCCTCACCAGTTCTGCTATCCCCTGCCATGCTCCTAACTCAAAAGCCAGGCCTACATGTTCCACCAGGAATCTTCACTGGAAAAGATCTCCTGAAAGGCCAGTGGAGGCAAGTGCAAACGCTTGCGAATGAATTCTGGGGCCGTTGGAGAAACGAATACCTAAGCACGCTCCATTCAAGACGCAAGTGGCACAGAACGCATCGGAACCTGCAACCTGGGGACATTGTGCTGTTACACCAAAGTCAAGCGCCTAGGAATGAGTGGCCAATGACTCTGGTCACGTCAACCTCTCCAAGCAGCGATGGAAAGGTCCGCACAGTTGAAGTACGGACGTCATCTCAGGGCACCTCGAAGACTTACCTGCGGCCCATCTCCGACGTCGCCCTTCTGCTGGAAAATGACTGGGAAGGACGGGATTGAAAAGGACAGAGGGAAAACAGCTTAAATTTAGTGGCATTAGTCATGCCAGACGGGGAGTGTTCTGCCCGCAGATTTGTTTAGTTTATGTGATTAATTGCTTTGTTGAGCGGAACCTTTATTTCCGTAAGTTATACGCAATTTGTGCACATGCGCTATTTCCATGATGCGCTACTGTTGGGATAGGCATAGTGGAAGCGTCTTGAGTTCTGTGTGCTTTTCCTACGCCCGTGGAAGCAATAACTTTTCATTCGCATTTTCACATTTGGAGACAATAAAGGAGCAAGACGCTCATAATCCTGGCTCGTGAGAATCGAGTTTGGCTTGCTGTTAAACTGCGTTAACGTACTGGGTGTGCACAACACGCAGGGAGAACAGTACATACAGGTTTTTCTATTAACCTTTCTGTAGAAAGATGACTCATTTGGGTGATGATGAGACCCTTGATTGTACATGTCTGTTCCAAGGACTTTATTTCAATTTGACAAGGGAACCTGAGTGTTGAAATGGAAATTTTCCAAAAAATTTGACATTCATGGTTGAGCAATAGTTGAGGGTACGGTACAGTATATATACTCCCACTGAAGTTCACCTGTTGTTCATCTACTCAGAGAACTCAGCTTCGATCCAATTAAAAACACGACAGACAGAAGCTAACGGTAAGAACAGAAGGTAAGATGAAAATTGTTACATATTTTAACATTAAGATATCTGGTTAATGTTAAGATTTAATTGTAGAAGTTTGCTTCTTGTATTGTAATTGTCAAATGTCAAAAGTTCATTGAAATGACTGTATTTTTGTCTAAACTACCAAATATTGAGGCATCTTTGCTTTCAAGGACAGAATTTCAACAGAATTAATTTTATAGTTTTGGCGCGCATGCAACTTACCATGGTATGAAACAGTGCTCGTACACAGAAACATTCAAGGACATAATTTGCAATTTTAAATAAAATTACTCATCTGTATGTATTTGCATTTTTTTGGTGTACAAATTCTGTCTCTTCTGAACTATTTCTGCTCTCTTCTATTACTTAGAAAATATATACACAGATACAGAAACACACACACACACACAGTCTAAAGCCACTTGTCCCAAGTGGGGTGGTGGCGAGCCGGAGTCTCACCCAGCAACACAGGGTGCAAGGCTGGAGAGGGAAGGGACACACCCAGGATGGGACACCAGTCTGTCACAAGGCACCCCAAGTGGGACTTAAACCCCAAACTGATTGGAGAGTAGGCCCTTGCCAAACCCACTGTTCCACTGCACCCCCCTTATAAAATATAATTAAATATAATATAAATATAACAATAATTCCATTGCATTATAAAAATAAAAAACTGACTGAATGCCAGAAATATTTTTTTGCCTCTGCAATTCTCATTATTTTTTACAGCACTGATTTTGAACATACGTATATATATATATATGCAGAAGAATATTTATTAATATTTTAGCCACTTCTCTCCCTTACCATTGCTTTATACTTTTAGAACAGAAATGAATATATGGAGTCGAATTGAAATACAAGGTAATTTATCTAGGCACAAATTAAAACAACTTGGATAAAATTATACCGCCTTCATGGATTCTCAGCTGAAAATCTCAGTTAGGCCTAAAGCAAGACCAGATACTCAAAATAGTATTCAAAGTAAGAAGTGGAATACATTTTTCTTAAATAAGATACAGAAATTTGGCTTAAGTTGATTTAAAATTAAGAATTAATTTTGATACAGGTAAGAGCCATGCAAAAATAAAAATGTTTAACCTCTTGTTGTAGATACATATATAGTCTCATATTAATCAATTGATTGGATAATTATAAAGTCAGAAAATAAATGGTAAGGTCATTTTCATGGTTGCACGTTGACTTTCTTGTTATAATTACAGATGACTGACAGGAGCAGGGATGCTGCATCAGTGCAAAGGTAGCCCTTAAATATTGTATATTTTCATGTTTATGATTTCAAAATTAATTAGTGATTAATAGATAGAATAACACAACACTGAAGTGATGAGGCCAATTCATATTCAGTACATTAAAAATAGCTTGTCTTTGTGTCAGTGTGAATTTAGATGTGATAAAGCTGCCCAATAGATGAAATTATACTAATGAGAAAATCTGCTGTTTTCCATTTTCCTTCCTCTTTTAGGGAGTATGTGCGTGTGTCTAAATCCCTCAATCGGAAGGAGGAGCAATATGTTAAAGAAAGACAAGCGATGGTGGAAAAATGTCTGAAAGACAATGGAATTAAATATAAACAGGTATGTACTCCATGCAAACCTGAGCCTTTCACCCTCTTTGTGTTGAGGGTGCTGATCATGAATAAGATTGATCTCTACCGGAACTGTACTGCTGCATTTAAATAAAGACTGTGACCTCAGTGTCCTTCATTTACTGACTTAAGAAGGACACAAGAAAGTCAACAAAAAATTTATATTTGGTCCACCGCTCAGTCTTGACTTTTCTTCTTGTTCCACACTCCCTCCCACAGGAACATGTCCCTGTCATTGCTGTCCTGGGCTCAGGAGGAGGTGAAAGGGCCATGGTGGGACTGCTGGGCTCTTTGGCTCAGATGGCAGAGGAGAAACTGCTGGACAGCATCACCTATCTGTGTGGAGTGTCAGGATCCACTTGGTAAATGGAGAATATGTACACCTGATTACACACACACACACACACACACACACACACACACACACACACACACACACACACACACTTTCTGAACTGCTTGTCCTATATGGGGTCGTGGGGAACCGGAGCCTACCAAGCAACACAGGGCGTAAGGCTGGAGGGGGAGGGGACACACCCAGGACGGGACGCCAGTCCGTCGCAAGGCACCCCAAGCGGGACTCGAACCCCAGACCCACCGGAGAGCAGGACCCGGTCCAACCCACTGCTCCACCGCACCCCCTTTGATTACACATGCAGTAACAAATAAATAAACATTAGCAATACATATACACCCTAGACAGGACACCAGTCCATCACAGGGTAGCCACATACAATTACAGTCATACCAATTCAAGAGAACTGCATATCTTTGAACTGAGGGAGGAAACCAGAGCACCCAGAGGAAACCCACACATAACTCCACAGACTGAACTGGATTTGAACCTACACCCAAACAGCTGAGATGCTGTGTGGCTACAGTGTTACCATGTTGCCCACATCTAATAACTAGAGTTCATGAAATAAATGAACCCCAGAGATGTTCTGAACAAAAAAGTATAATAAGAGGGTGACACAAGGAGTAGCGCTACCACCTTACAGCACCTGGGTGGTGAGAGAGAATGTGGGTTCTTTTCTAGTCAGTGTGGGTTAAGTTTGCATGTCCTTGTGTCTGTTTGGGTTTCGTCCAGGTGCTCTGGTTTCCTCCCACAGCCTGAAAGTGTGTAGTTCAGGTGAATTGTTGACTCTAAATTGTAAATTGTGAACTGGACGGTGTCTGTGCAACCATCCTGCAATGGACTGGAGTCCTGTCTCGTGTATTACGCCCCCCCCCCCACCCCCCGCTTTGCACTGAATGCTTTCAGTGCAGACTCCAGTTCACTACAGCCCTGCTCAGGATAGAAGGTTTTTGAAATTGGATGGATGGTAGAATAATATAGTTATGATATACATAAGTGTGTGGCAAGATGAAGTGTGTGTATACTAAGGTTGCTTAATAAAAGCGCTAATTTATTTTTAAAATGCTCAGGAGTTCAACAGAAAGGGGTGCAGACAGGTGGGGATTCTGCTCTTTTTAGTTTCATTTTTTTTGGAGTCTTTATCCAACTGCTACTACACTTATTTACTTCAGTTTCTATATGTCTTCAAGGCTCTGCATCACTTCATAGTCTTTCTCTTGAACTTTACAAACAGAAGATTTGATTTGTGAATTATCATTTTCAGGTGCATGGCATCACTGTATGAGGACCCCAAATGGTCTGTAAATGTCGCTGCTGACAAGAAAAAAATTGTGGACAGACTCTCAAATGGAAGTTTCAGTAAATCAGACATGCTGAAATGGCTAAGTGTAGCTGTGGAAGATGAGAATTACTCACTGACTGATTTTTGGGCTGCGACTGTTGTTTACAACATCATAAAAGAGGTCAGTGACGAAAGAAAAACACACAATGAGGGACGGTGTAATTGCTGAGTGTCAGGATTCCACACATTTGCATTAAATTAATTTTAACACGTATTTAATTATTTGAACTATTTAATTTTAAGATGTATTAGAAAATTGCATCAGCTGTGTGATATTCTGTTGCATCATTTTTACCCCGATAGATAGATAGACACCATCTCTCAGAACAGGAAGCCAGAGACTCAACCAACCCCTATCCCATCTACACAGCCATCGACAAGGGACTGAAAGAAGACAATCAGACAGCACGTATGTACAGTACATGTTGTGCAGATCTGATTATTGTTTCGTTGAGTTGGCTCATGTTCTCAGTCCTGGTCCCCCCTGTTCACCATGTTTACTTCTATTTATATCATCTGATCTTTTAATCAATTAGTCTAGCTTGAGCAGCATGTTCACTAAATGGTTTGATTCTAGACAAGCATTTAGTTGATCATTATGTGCAGTTCTATGGAAAATATTTGTACTCTTGCAATAATGAGAAGTAAATTTTCAAAAACGTGTCTATTTTAAATCACTCAGTCCTGATGTAATATAGTACTCGACCTATTCAATCTGTAAATGAGACAGCAGGGTGCATTGGTTTGAATTTTTGGTTAGAGGCTTTGGAGTTGCAGGTTCTAATCCCACCTTCTCCTGTAGTGCTCTGAGCTAATAATTTTTCAATTATTATTCAAGTAAAAGGGAGGCATTGTTTGTCTGTCAGTACAGCAGGAAAACTAGACAATCCTGGCTGAGCACAACATTGGCAAAATCTCTCATTTCTCTTGTTTGCCCACTAATAATTCCCATGAGGCTGTGGTGGAGCAGTGGGTTTGGCCACGGTCTGTTCTCTGGTGGGTCTGGGGGTCAAGTCCTGCTTAGGGTGCCTTGTAACAGTCTGGTGTCCTCTCTTGGGTGTGTCCTCAACCCTTTGTGCCCTGTGTTGCTGTGTTATGCTCTGGCTCCCCATAACCCTGGTTTCAGACATCTGATCTTTTAATCAATTAGTCTAGAATGAGCAGTATCTTCACTAAATGGTGTGATTCCAGATAAAGTAGGTAGGTGTTCATGACATGTATGTGTACACACACACACACACACACACACACACACACACACACACACACACACACACACACACACAATATCTACAACTGCTTGTCCCAAGGCAAACTGCAGCCTAACCCAGCAACACAGGGCACAAGGCTGAAGGGGGAGGGGACTCACCCAGGGTGGGACACCAGTCTGTTGCAGGGCACCCCAAGCAGGGCTTGAACTCCAGACCCACCACAGAGCAGTCTCTGGGCAAACCCGCTGCACCACCGCACCCTCCTTTATAAGGTGTAGCTTTATGCAAAGTACACACATTCATGCAATAATCATCTCACTCACACACACACACACATACACACATACACACACATACACACACACATACACCTGAAACCACTTGTCCCATACGAGGTCACAGAGCCTAACCCAGCAACGCAGGGTGAAAGACTGGAGGGGGAGGGGACACACCCAGGACAGGATGCCGGTCTATCACGGGGCACCCCACGCAGGACTCGAACCCCAGACCCACCGTAGAGCAGGACCCAGTCCAACCCACTGCGCCACTACACCCCCTTTCATTCAATAATGAGAAGCAATTTCTTTTTTTTTAAATTTCAGTATTTTATATCAATCAGTCCTGATGTAGTATAGCACTCAGCTTATTTAAATTATGAATGGGACAGCAGGGTGCATTGGTTAGGGTTATTAGGCAGAGATTTTGGACTCCCAGGTTCTAATCCCACCTCCTGCTATGGTACCCTAATGCATGGTACTTATCCTAAATTGCTCCAGTGAATAACACTACTCAGCTGTATGAAAATGGCTAAAAAACTGTATGTATCTTAACATCATGAATCATTACTGGACAAAGGTATCAACTAAAACAAAAAGAACACACCTGCAGCACCTATTTTCGAAGATCTTTAATATAATGTGAACGCGCTAAGAAAGATTCTTACCTTAACAGGAAATATTCTAACTACTTAAGTTCGTTTTTTTTTAAAGCCACTATGCTGCACACATCCTTCTTCCCCTACCTAATCTCTGTCCTGCAGCAAGAATTATTGTTCAAGTAAAAGGAGGCTGCTGTTTGTCTGTCAGTACGGCAGAAAAACTAGACAATCCTGCCTGGTAAAGGAGAAGGCAGAAACAACACTGGCAAAGTCTCCATTTCTCTTGTTGGCCCATTAATCATTCCCTTGACATGTCTGAACATGGAACATACAGGGAGAAGTTTTTACGACCCAAAAAAGACTCACAAAATTAGAAAAGAAGGTACAGTGTTAATCTACTTAGTTATTTACACATTTATACAGTTTAGCAATTTTCAGGTAATTACCTTCCACAAGGATACTAGAGTTAGAGGTGGGATTCAACCCCACAACATCTGGGATAAAAGGCAGCAGCTCAAACCTCTTCAATACCTTTTCTGCCAGAAACCATTTTTAAATGTACTGTTGGGTATGATTTGTCTTTTTTTAGGAAAGTAACAGTTTGTAGAGGTTTAAAATGAGTCCGTCCCTGTGTTACAGCCTGCTGGTTTGAGATCAGTCCTCATGAAGCTGGTTATTCCCATGTGGGGGCCTATGTGGACACATCCCTCTTCGGAAGCCAGTTTGAGAACGGAAAGCCCAAGACGCCCCCCAAGGAGGAAGACATGTTGTACCTACAAGGTGCTCTTTGTGCTTCTTCTTTTAATAATTGAACTGTTCCAGAGACACCGAAGTGTGTAAGTAAACCTCAGTCATGTCTCTGCAGGACTCTGTGGCAGTGCTCTTGGAGATGGGAAGGAAAACATAACGCAAATATTACAGTGGATTTGGGACTGGATTCACAGTAAGCAAAACATTTATTTGACCTCACATTTTTAAGTGCCAATTTTTCTCTTCTGTATTCTGCTCTCTCTGTCATTTTCATTTTGGCCAAAGGCTGCATTTAATGAAATCCCTTCAATTTTTCAGAGCTGCTTTCTCACTTCCAATCAACGAATAAGTCAGAAAATTCAGGTGAGATGCTGTATTTATTCAATGTCTTGAGTTTTTTACATTCAGTTCGAACTGTTAATATTTCTGTAACGTCTATTTTCTGTTTTTTAAAAGCCCTCAATGAGGACCCTGCATACAAAATGTTGGAGCGTCTGGTGCAGCTGCATGACTCTTTTGAAAATGACGATAAAAGTGTCGTTCTGCTGGAGAAAATAATAAAATTACAACAAGGTACTAAGTGTTCTGTTTAATACTAATACTGTGACCGACACCAGTTCAGTCAATGCAGAACAAATGCGACATTTTGTTATGTATATATCATTGTTATTTTACATAATCTTGCCTACAGCATTTTTGTTTATCATATCAAACATAATACATGAAATACAGTATATTATTTATTAGATTTATAATTTAATTGACTGATTATTAATAGCTGTTTTGAAACATGAAAAATAGTTTGAAAATGATTAAATGAAGGTGTCTAAACGAATTCCATTTTGTTTTTGCCAGAAAGCAACACAAACTCTTCAAGAGTTCGTGTTCTGCAGAAAAATGAGTGGCTGAAGTTGAATGCAGAGGAGAGACAGACATATGTTGCAGATCTTTCCATTGAAATCTGCAATGCCCTCGAGGGATTGTTTGGTCCTTTGAAAGGAAGTAAGTAGTTTCCCATCAGAAGTTATACCATGTTTACAGTAAGCTGTTTAGAAAGTTGCATTTCTATAATATAATTTTATGTTCAAATGCGTGTATGAGGGTTTTGAAGCTGGTAGTGTAGTTCTTAGAGCTCCTGCCTTTGGACCCACAGGTTGGTATCTTCCTCCAGCTAAAGTACCTTGAGGAAGGTACTTACCATAAATTACTCCAGTAAAAATGTACAACTGTTTAAATGGGTAAATAGTTGCAGGGGGCAAAACAGTGTAAGTTGCTTTGGAGAAAAACATCAGCAATATGCAAACTGATTTCTGTTTTCTCTTTTTAACACAGTTCCAGATATAGTGCGGAAGACCATAATAGCTCTTTATAACTGGACCTGGGGCACCAAATTCAACTTCCTGTACAAGTACCCAGCAAAAGGCAAGTGTGGTTCTCATCTCTTGGTGCCTGTTGCTCTCTGTTTTTCTCCAAACTCTCTAACCACTGAGCTGGAGCCACAGCCTGAGGACAAACTGTCTTTACCTTCACTAATGGATGTGGCCTGATACAGCAGTAAAGCATCACTGGCTCTGCTCTGTGTCCAGAGGTAGAGCACATCCCGGCTGCTCTGCTGTCAGATGAGAAGAGAGACCTGGAGGATGCAGGAATCCTGTTGAACTCACCCTATGTGGCTGCTTTACGGTCGGAGAGGAAGGTGGACCTCATTCTCTCCTTCGACTTCAGCAGTGACGATCCCTTCCTGGTGAGAACAGAGTCAATATTTTAATACTGTGAATTTCTTTCGCTACACCGGCATTCTGGTGGATGCTGTGATGTGTCTCATTTGAATTACATGTAGCAATGTCACTACTACGATCTCTCCAGACAGTGAAGAAAGCTGCAGATTACTGTAAAGAGGCTGGAAGACCATTCCCCTCCTTGGTCATAGAACCAGGAGAGGAAAAGAACCCTAAAGACTTCTATGTGTTCAAAGACAACACAAAAGCGCCCATCGTTGTCCACTTTCCGCTCTTCAACACTGTCAACTGTGGAGGTTGGGTCATATACCATCCTATCCCATCCCATCCCATCGGTTTTAAATACAGTGCTTTAATGATGGAAAATGTGTATCTACCATATTCCCTCGTGGCTGTTAAAATATTTCTTTTAAAACAGGAATCTTATTTTAACACATGAAAACACATTAAAACAGGAAAAATGCTATCTTCAGAGCCAATTGATATCTAGCTTTCTATGAAATACTGCTTTCAGGTTTCTTCCGTCTTCTGATATTCTAATAGCTTTTCTCCATGTCCCTCTCAGAAAAGATTGAGAAGTGGAGGAAGAGGTACAAAACTTTTCAGGGTCCGTACAGCAAGGAAATGATTGAGGACCTGCTGCTGGTGTCCAGTCGGAATGTGAAGAACAACAAGCAGAAGATCCTCAACGAGATCCAGGCAGCGTGTGCACGCTGATGCTTCAGAGGCTGATTTTCCATCAACTTCTTTTCGAATCATTTCAAAATTAACCAGCATTTTATTCTTTTCTAATCAGAAAAAAACCTTTGCTACCATTTATATCCATAAGTATAATCAATGTCTAGCTTTCAGCTCATGAGACAACATTGTTACCAGATTTATTCAGCAGTTCATTCTTTTGCATTTCTAACCCTAGTTTCATCTTATTCCTAAAAAGTAATGTATCCATCTATCAGCTTTCAGTAACTGTTCATCCAGTAAAGATCTGGAGCCTATGGTGACTAACGTAGAGCTTAAGCTGGGTTACAACCTGGATGGAACTCATGGAGTTGTAAGGCAATCACACACTCAGTCTGCCTCACAGGTACACACACTGTGGGCAATTTAGATTCACCAGTTCATCTGACATACAAGACAAGCGGTTGTTGGAGAGGGATGGATGGATGGATGGATGGATGGATGGATGGATGGATGGATGGATGGATATGGGTGGAACCTGTAGCACCCAGAGCTCAGGACCTGTAAGGGGAAAGCACTGAATTTGAACTAGGTCAAGCTGTATCTTTCTGAGTTTGGCAACAGGTAAATCTTTTGCATTTTATTCTTTCATCCATCCATCCATCCATCTTCCTCCGCTTTATCCGGGGCCGGGTCGCGGGGGCAGCAGTCCGAGCAGAGTACTCCAGACTTCCCTCTCCCCGCACACCTCCTCCAGTTCCTCTGGGGGAACCCCAAGGCGTTCCCAGGCCAGCCGGGAGACATAGTCTCTCCAACGTGTCCTGGGTCTGCCCCGAGGCCTCCTCCCAGTGGGACAAGCCCGGAACACCTCCCCAGGGAGGCGTCCAGGAGGCATCCGGAACAGATGCCCGAGCCACCTCAACTGGCTCCTCTCGATGCGGAGGAGCAGCGGCTGTACTCCGAGCTCCTCCCGGGTGACTGAGCTCCTCACCCTATCCCTAAGGGTGCGCCCAGCCACTCTGCGGAGGAAACTCATTTCTGCCGCTTGTATCCGCGATCTCATTCTTTCGGTCATGATCCAGAGTTCATGACCATAGGTGAGGGTAGGAACGTAGATCGACCGGTAAATTGAGAGCTTCGCCTTACGACTCAGCTCCCTCTTCACCACAACAGACCGGTACAATGACCGCATTACTGCGGACGCCGCACCGATCCGTCTGTCGACCTGCCGCTCCATTTTTCCCTCACTCGTGAACAAGACCCCGAGATACTTAAACTCCTCCACTTGAGGGAGCAACTCCCCCCTAACCCGGAGGGAGCAATCCACCTTTTTCCGACTGAGAACCATGGCCTCAGATTTGGAGGTGCTGATTCTCATCCCCGCCGCTTCGCACTCGGCTGCAAACCTCCCCAGTGCACGCTGCAAGTCTTGATTCGATGAAGCCAACAGGACCACATCGTCCGCAAAAAGCAGAGACGAGATCTCGCGGCCACCAAAGCAGACACCCTCCGTTCCCTGACTGCGCCTAGAAATTCTGTCCATAAAGATAATGAACAGAATCGGTGACAAAGGGCAGCCCTGGCGGAGTCCAACATGCACCGGGAAAAGGTCTGACTTACTGCCGGCAATGCGAACCAAGCTCCTGCTCCGGTCATACAGGGAACGAACAGCCCGTAGCAACGAGCCCCGAACCCCATAATCCCGAAGTACCCCCCACAGGATGCCACGAGGGACACGGTCGAATGCCTTCTCCAGGTCCACAAAACACATATGGACTGGTTGGGCAAACTCCCACGAACCCTCCAGCACCCTAGTGAGGGTATAGAGCTGGTCCAGTGTTCCACGGCCAGGGCGAAAACCGCATTGCTCCTCCTGGATCCGAGGTTCGACTATCGGTCGGATTCTCCTTTCCAGTACCCTGGCATAGACTTTCCCAGGGAGGCTAAGGAGTGTGATCCCCCTGTAGTTGGAACACAATCTCCGGTCCCCCTTCTTAAAAAGAGGGACCACCACCCCGGTCTGCCAGTCCAGAGGCACCGTTCCCGAACTCCACGCGATGCTGCAGAGGCGTGTCAGCCAAGACAGCCCCACAACATCCAGAGACTTGAGAAACTCGGGGCGGATCTCATCCACCCCCGGAGCCTTGCCACCGAGGAGTTTTTTGACTACCTCAGCAACTTCAGCCAGGGTAATGGACGAGTCCCCCTCCGAGTCCCCAGCCTCAGCTTCCTCTACGGAAGGCGTGTCGGAGGGATTGAGGAGATCCTCAAAGTACTCCTTCCACCGCCCGAGAACATCCTCAGCTGAGGTCAGCAGCGCACCACTTCCACTGTAAACAGTGTTCGTGGAACACCGCTTCCCCCCTCTGAGTCGCCGGACGGTTTGCCAGAATCTCTTTGAGGCCGACCGAAAGTCTTCCTCCATGGCCTCACCGAACTCCTCCCAAGCCCGAGTTTTTTGCCGCGGCGACTGCCAGAGCCGCGCTCCGTTTGGCCCGTCGGTACCTGTCAGCTGTTTCAGGAGTCCCATGAGCCAACCAGGCCCGATAGAACTCCTTCTTCAGCTTGACGGCATCCCTTACTTCCGGTGTCCACCACCGTGTTCGGGGATTGCCGCCGCGACAGGCACCGGAGACCTTATGGCCGCAGCTCCGAACCGCCGCACCGACAATGGAGGAGCGGAACATAGTCCATTCGGACTCAATGTCCCCCACCTCCCTCGGGACCTGGTTGAAGCTCTGTCGGAGGTGGGAGTTGAAGACCTCTCTGACAGGGGCCTCCGCCAAACATTCCCAACAGACCCTCACTATGCGTTTGGGCCTGCCAGGTCTGTCCAGCTTTTTCCCCCGCCATCGAATCCAACTCACCACCAGGTGGTGATCAGTTGACAGCTCAGCCCCTCTCTTCACCCGAGTGTCCAAAACATATGGCCGAAGGTCAGAAGAAACGACTACAAAGTCGATCATCGACCTCCGACCTAGGGTGTCCTGGTGCCAAGTGCACTGGTGGACACCCTTATGCATGAACATGGTGTTCGTTATGGATAAACCGCGACTAGCACAGAAATCCAATAACAACTCACCGCTCGGGTTCAGATCAGGGAGGCCGTTCCTCCCAATCACGCCCCTCCAGGTATCACTGTCGCTGCCCACGTGGGCGTTAAAGTCCCCCAGTAGAACGACAGAGTCCCCAGTGGGAGCGCTTTCCAGCACGCCCCCCAAGGACTCTAAAAAGGCCGGGTACTCTACACTGCCGCTAGGCGCATAAGCACAAACGACAGTGAGAGACCGTTCCCTGACCCGAAGGCGTAGGGAGATGACCCTCTCATTCACCGGGGTAGACTCCAACACATGGCGGCTGAACTGGGGGGCTATTAATAAGCCCACACCAGCCCGCCGCCTCTCGCCTTGGGCAACGCCAGAATAGTGGAGAGTCCACCCTCGATCGAGTAGAGTGGTTCCAGAACCCAAGCTGTGAGTGGAAGTGAGCCCGACTATATCTAGACGGTATCTCTCAACTTCCCGCACCAGCTCAGGCTCCTTCCCCGCCAGTGAGGTGACATTCCAAGTCCCAAAAACCAGAGTTGGCGCCCGAGGTTTGAGTCGGCCGGGCACTCGGCCCCGACCACCGCCCAACTCACAATGCACCGGCCCCTTACGGTTTCTCCGGCAGGTATTCTTTCAAATACACAAAATACACTTCTCATCTTTTTATAACAAAACATGTTATAAAACACATCAGCATTTAAAATAATAATTTGTCAGTAATTTATTGTTTTCTTGCTGTGCTTTAGAGTTCTCTACTGAGCAATGAATATTTTGTACAATTTCCCAACTTATGAAAAAAATAAACCAGATGATTTTACCTTTGTTCAGTTTCTTAATACGAATGCCATTAGAAGTATTCAACCGAAGAAAAGAAAAACGTGACGCCATTTATTCCTGGTATTAGTCCAAAAGGGGCATAAACTAACAGCATATTCTCCTCTCAAATGAAACAACTGGCTGAAATTGGGACTTCATGAACCAGGAGGGGCCAGGGGACTCATAGTAGGATGCCGTACTGATGAACCCATGTTTAAGACTTACCGGAAAGTTACAACTTATGCAGGACTACTAGAAAATCTTCAAACTCTTTACATGGTGCCTGAATCACCCCCATATCCCTCATGCTGCAATCAAATTACATACCTAAATTTTTCATTGTCTTCTCCAAAATGGATGGAATCAGTGTACTCTCTCTGCTACAGTGAAACTTATCGACAGGTGTTCCCTTCTTCGACATCAATGATCTTGACTCCTCTAGCTAAAAACTCACTCTAGCCCACATTATAATGTATATATGGCTGACAAATGCATCACTAGAGCTGCTCCGAGCTATCTACAAGAGTTGATCTTCCGTTACACCCCAACCAGACTGCTACGCTCTTTTTGTCCCATGCACAAAAAGTAAAGCACGGAGGTTCTCGGTTCTGGCTCCGTTGTGGTGGAACGACCTCCCCCTCTCACTCAGAACTGCTGAATCTCTGTCCACATTTGAAAAGGGTCTTAAAACTCTCCTCTTCCAGACTCACTTCGCCCGTCATCTCTTAAGTTCATGTAAGGTGCAGATGTTCATGCACAATAATTTCAAGATCACGGCTGGATAAACCTTTACACAGCTATTCCTGTAATGTAACGTAAATGTTTATATGTATCTCAAAAAAAAATATTACTAGGAAGGTGGTCAGGAATCGTCGATATTCTGATAAAGTTTTATGCAGCTACTCGTGATGATCACTGGTTCATATGGTGGAAAGAAACAAACTAACTGTACTAAAGAATCACACGACTGCATTTATGTCTCTTCTACTAATATAATGCACACATCGTATTTTCTACGAGATGTACATCGCTTTGGAAAAAAGCGTCTGCTAAATGAATACATGTAAATGTGTTTGTTGAGTTTCTTATGTCCTTCTTAAGTCAGTAAATAAGGGACATTGAGATCACAATCTTTACTTCAGTACAGTAGTACAGTTACAGGTAGAGAACATCAATCCGATTCATGATCGGCACCCTCAACGCAAAAAGGCTGAAAGGCTCAGGTTTGTGTGGGGTACATACCTGTTTATATTAAATTCCATTGTCCTTCAGACGCAGGGGTGTGGTGGCGCAGTGGGTTGGACTGCAGTCCTGCTCTCCGGTGGGTCTGGGGTTCAAGTCCCGCTTGGGGTGCCTTGCGACGGACTAGCGTCCCGTCCTGGGTGTGTCCCCTTCCCCCTCCGGCCTTACGCCCTGTGTTACCGGGTAGGCTCCGGTTCCCCGTGACCCCGTATGGGACAAGTGGTTCTGAAAATGTATGTGTGTGTCCTTCAGACAGGGAGGGTGTAGTAGTGCAGTGGCACAGTGGGTTGGACTGGGTCCTGCTCTCTAGTGGGTCTGGGGTTCAAATCCCCCTTGGGGTGCCTTGCGACAGACTGGTGTCCTGTCCTGGGTGCGTCCCCTCCCCCTCCAGCCTTACATCCTGAGTTGCTGGGTTAGGCTCTGGTTCCCCGCGACCCTGTATGGGACAAGTGGTTCAGAAAGTGTGTGTGTGTCCTTCAGACATTTTTCCTCCACCACTTGTCTCCCTTTAACATATTCCTCCTCTTTTGGATTGAGGGATTTAGACACACTCACATACTCACTAAAAGAGGAAGGAAAAAGCAAACGACAGCTTTTTTCATTAGTGTATTTTTACCAGTCTATTGGTCATCTTTCTCACATCTAAATTCACACTGACACAAAGACAAGCTATTTTAATGTACTTAATATGAATTGGCCTCATCACTTTAGTGTTGTATTACTGTATTGAAGTTTGTCACTAATTTCTTTTGAATCAATTTTGAAATAATGAACATAAAAATATACAGTGTCTAAGGTCTCCTTTGCACTGATGTAGCATCCCTGCTCCTGTCCGTCATCTGTAATTATAACAAAAGCCAGAGTATAACCATGAAAACTGTTTTGTTATTTATGTTCAGATTTTATAATATAATGGATCAATTAATATGAGACCATTTATGTATCTACAACAAGACATTAAACAAATTGTTCTTCTTGCATGGCTGTTATCTGTATTAAAATGACATTTAACATATATAGGAGAAGATGCATCCCATGCGTATTTTACAATGGCTGCTCACAAAGATCCAGTCCAATCGACTTCACCCTGAAGCCACAGAGAAAAATATCCAGCATTGCCATCACACATCTTCATGACTTAATCTTAAATAATCTTAAAACCAATTTCTGTATCTGGTGTCAGAAATATGTTTTATTTAATAGATGTAGTCCAAACTGAGATTTTCAACTGAGAATCAGTATAGAAAATATAATTTGGTCAAAGAATAATTTTAATTTATCTCCAGATAAATTACCATATATTTCTGTTGGACTCAGAATGGTATGAAGCTCAAGGAACACCAATTCATCCGAAAAATGGTAAGAGATAGAAGTGGCTACAGTACTAATAAATATTCTTCTGCATAGATGTTTCAAATCAGTGTTGTAAGAAATATTGAGATAATTTGCAAGGTAAAAACATTTGCGGGCACTCGGTTAATTTTATATGTGTCATGGTTGCGGAGAGGCGACGGACCCAAGTGCAGGTGCACCGCTTAATAGGAAGCGTGGGCAGACAAGGGACAGGCGAAATAACGTAGTTAATGAACAGACAGTAGGTCACCGGGGAACTGATATCGTTCCGAGGAGAATCCAAAGTCGTGGTCCAGAAACAAAGCTGTGGGTCAGGATACAAAGGAGATGCAGGCATGGGGACAGGGGACAGGGGACAGGGGACAGGGCTGGCACTGACGTTGCAGTGTGCTCAACTGAGGCTCCACGATCAGATGCGTTTGGTGCAGCCCTTTTACACCTCTGCTCCCTGATCTGCTCCAGGTGCATCTGCTTAGTGCGGGGCTGGGGGTGTGACAATATTAGTAATGGAAGAGAGCAGAAAAGAATTCACAAAAGACTGAATCTGTGCACCAAGACAATGCAAATACATATAGACAAGTTATTATATATATAATACATGTAATAATAATTATACATGTAATTAACCAAATGATTTGTTAGTTTTATAGATTATAGAATAACTGCAATTTACCGTTCAAATTTACTGCTGAACGTCTTTGAATGTTGTTCAAGAAAACTGCAGTGTGGAAAAACCTGCTAACCCTGTTTTGTACTATGGTAAATTGTGTGCCCCCTAAACTATAAAATTAATTCTGTGGAAATACAAAAATGGCTAATAGAGCAGGAAAAAGTGTTCACTCACAAAATACTAAGTAGATGGAAACATCAGTTTGGCATATTGTATAGCACTTTGCTTTGTACCTGTCAAAATGGGCTGTGTGTATGATGTCACCTTATTTTATGTACTCATTTACACCACCAGTTAAATTTGTACCATTTTTATATTTCGCATATTTTTATGTGACTGGAGAAAAGTCACGGTGAAAAAAAATACTTTCGTTTCAACATATTTTATTAGTATTTAGCTATATTAAAATTACAACTAATTTACAATGACTTCAAAGTGTTGTCACCTCTAACGCATTTAACTGATTTTGATCAATTTATCTCATAAATGAGAAATACTTCAATCTATTTATAACCAACACTCAGGAATGCCAGAAACGACCTGTAAACACTGTGGAAGTTAACTGAATTAATTCAGTCCCACTTTGGGTGGATTTTACTGCCAGCTATAGGCTGGATGCAGAAACAAGGGGGAACTTTCAATTTGCAACAACATTTTTAAAATTAGACAAGGCAATTGAAAGTAAATTAATTTAAAATGAACAATTTAAAAATAAATGAACTAAAAGATTAGTTACCTTTAAAAAAAAAAACATAACTTTGACAGGGACCAAATGTACTGGCAAATAGAAGCTAATGTCTGTTTCCACTAGATGGAGCAGCTTTGCCACCACAATTTAGAAAAAGGTACTTTTTCTAAATGTTTTCAAATAAATGTACTTTACAAAAAAAAAAAAAAAAAAAAAAACATTTAAAAACTGGAGACAAATAAAACCACAACAGATTTTAAAGAACTTTACAGCAGGCAATTTTACACGTTTTATTGTATAAAACTGTACAATACGTACAGTTAATCACAGGTGAATACTAGTTGACAATACAATTTTATGCACTTAAATTGTAGTTCATTAAAAAATACAATCAACTCAGTGGACGTAATGACCGTTACAGTAAAACCATAACTGCAGAAATTGTGATTCTTACACCAGAATCTGTTTCTAGAATGGGAGTAATCATTACTAGTTGTGTTTAACATTAAACATATCAAAGCACTTATGTTACATGAAAAATAATAGTCCTTTTTAATGTGTTCTTTAATAACAGCTAGATATTAGCTAAGGTAACCTACAGTTTTGGTTAGTGTACTGTAGAAAACTAAAGTCACTTTCAGGTGTACAAGTTTTGTATTTTATTCATCATGTTATTCAGTGATAAAACATGATTCCAATACTATGCAATAATGCCATAATTCAGGAAGAAAAATTAATTTATAATATTAATGGGTATTACTACTATCACTATTCAGCAGATGCATTTATATCAAATGACATGTCCTTGTAATTCTACACTTTATTTTACTGATGCAATCCTGGCTTTTCCAGCTCATCTTGGATCTCTAACCAGTAGCCTTTGGTTACAAGTTCACATCCTAAACTGCTCTGTTAATGCTAACCATCAGAAAGGTATCAGTGCAAGCTCCACAACCTCAAAATCTTATTTCATATATCTATATTGATAAATTAGAAAAGTCTGCCTAAAATGAACAATTTGTAATATGTTAATCTTTTTTATTTTAATATTTAAAAGCAATGGTACAGTTAAGGCCATACAATTATAATAAAAAGAATAGATAATTATTTCCCACGTTGGCAGATAGGAGAACCTGGACATGAGCCGTTTGCTCCACGGGCCTTGGAGACATCGCTATCTTTGCAGTGGAATGGCTTGAAGAGGCTGAAATAGGTCAGCTGGTCAATCCTCTGACATGTACAAGCGATACAGCAAAGTCACAATGGCAGCGACCAGTGCTGGGATCACCAAGTTCGTCCACCAGCTGGAGAGGGTGATGTCAAAAGGAGAAAGAGGGAGTAAAATAACATTCAGCTGAGGTTTTCTCACCATTATTATTCAAAGATAATGAAACTTTTCCTTTGCCACACTGAAGAAAGATGTTTTTACTATATTAGGGCAGGACCTAGAATAATTCATAATCAATCAGTGTTATATCTATTAACAAGAAGGTTCAAAGGGAGGTGTGAAACTTATATTACTGCAACAACTTAAGTTATAATGGTGAAAAACTACAGCTGTGGTAACAGCTAAAAAAAACTGTACAATGTCCAGTAAATGTTACTGTAATACAAAATCACAATTGTGAGAAAAGTTAAATTCTCAATGAGCTAGGAAGTAAAAAGTGTTACTAAGAAAAGGAAGAATGTGTGAAAGTTTCACACTAGTAGTAATAATTATTCCTTACATTTTCCTTAGAATGTAAAAACTACATTTTAGCCACTTTACAATCCCAGAGCGGATAGGGACACACAGATCTCCAGTCCTGCAATTTGCTACTAAACTTTCTTCCGGGGACCATACCTTGAACTTTCTGGGACTGGTATTACTTGTGATTCCTGGGGAAAGTAAGTTAAAAAGAGTGGGTTATGCACAAAAGGTGGAAAGGAGGCTGTTTACATGGTTTTCAAGGAATAAACACTTTCGTTTTGTATTAATCGCTATAGTGGTTCCTCATGTTGTAAATATACACACACACATTTTCAGAACCGCTTGTCCCATACGGGGTCGCGGGGAACCGGAGCCTACCCGGTAACACAGGGCGTGAGGCCAGAGGGGTAGGGGACACACCAAGGACGGGACGCCAGTCCGCCGCAAGGCACCCAAAGTGGGACTCGAACCCCAGACCCGCTAGAGAGCAGGACCCGGTCCAACCCACTGCGCCACCGCGCCCCCTGTGTTGTAAATACTCAAGTTATTAATTCCCAAACACAAACATTGTCCTGTTTGTTTAAATTTAATGGCATTTTATTCACTATTCTACTTCCTAAAACTTGCTGATGCTCAAGTGATAATGAACTGCACTTCCGCATACAGCCACTAGTTGGCAGCAAAACACACTCAGAATTTAAACGCTTTCATTCAGCTGGCTTCAATAGCGTGCAAGGATCGAAGCGGTTTGAGTGCCAGTGGCAGCAAAATGCACTCAGACACAACAGGAGAGTGGATGTGCCTAAATTCAAGTTGCTTTTGCGCCGTTCTTAGCTCTTTGTGAGCAGCGGTGATTAACAAAATCATGACTGCTTCACGTTTACATGATGAATCAGCCAACAAGCAGCATTCGGTACAGGTATGTAGAGAGGGTATAGACATTTTAGGTGACTTTGAATCAGTTCTAAGTTCAATGTCACCCGAATAATAACACACACACACACACACACACACACACACACACACACACACACACACACACACACACACACACACACACACAGAGTGGCTGAAACTGCTTGTCCCAAGCGGGGTCGCGGCGAACCAGAGCCTAACCGGCACCCCAAGCAGGACTTGAACCCCAGACCCACCAGAGAGCAGGCCCCGGCCAAGCTCTCTGCGCCATCGCACCCCCCGAATAATAACCTTAAAATAAAAAGTCAAAGTATTTTTATTTACTATAACTATGTCCATGATTGTTAGATAAAAGTAAACAAATTTAAATAACTAAAATTGAGTGACCTCTGTTCTTTACTGCAGTGGCATCACATCTGGGGTGCACCCTGCATCATACCATTTCCAGGATACATTAGACTGTTAGGCTACGACGATCCAGTACTGCACAAGCAATTACTGGAAATTGATGGATGGAAGCGTTACTGTTTATTAGTATTTTAACTATTTATTAATGTTTTGTGTAAAGTTTTTGCAGAATCTATCACATGAATAAATCAAGGGGCATCTGTATTCTTAACCTTTCACTGATTGTGACATAATGGTGGACTGATGAAGTAAAAATTAAAGATACAAATCAGGTCTTGGTCCCAACTGTGTTTGTAAGGAGATGACCCAGTGTACTAGGATGGTTTGTCAGAAATTACTAGTCTGACCTGTTACTCCCCACTTTAAAAAGGCAAATTAATGAAAAGCTCAAAGTGCCTATGAGAAAACTTGATTTAAAGGGTGACCTTGTCTTTTGAGGTAATAAATGTACATTACTAGTGCCCTGCGTTGGGAAAAACAAACAGGTGACCCAAAAACCTGCGCTGCTGACCAGACCTAGTTCTCAAAAAGACCTCTACAGCACACATGTGGCCTCAGCGGCCTTAAATGTCGAGTTCCGATCTCCGCTTTCCAGAAAACACGGCTCCCAGGGACACAAGACAAAATTCCAGCTTCGGGCCACTCACTGCCCTCTATTTCCAGTGAAACACTCAGTGGCGATGAAACACAAGGACACAGGACTCCTACTTACTGGGGGTTTCTGAATTTTGGGCCGGTCGTCCTGTGAAGACACACAAAAAGGGAGGAAAGATTCATTCAGTACAGCGAATTACCAAAGATCAAGTGCATCTGAGGACAGAAGACCATCTTAATACATATGTGCTTCAACAGCAGCCTGAATCTCTATCAAACAAACAGTTCTTTCCAGCACCAGAACAGATGATTGTGTGTTATTTTTTTGGCACACTGTAGTCACTGAAGGCTGTATTGTTTGTGTTCAGAAAGGTATTGGACCAAATATTTGTAACACACAAAAAAAAAATGAAATTATTCCTCATGAATGATACTGGGAAGAAGGGGAGCGGGGTGGCGTGGCGGCGTGGCAGGTGCAGGTTCAGCCGGTGCCTGCTGCTTGTCAGGTCTGGGGTTCGAGCCCTGCTTGGGGTGCCTTGTGATGGACTGGCGTCCCATCCTGGGTTTATCCCCTCCCGCTCGGGACAAGCAGCTGTTGACGATGGAATGATACTGGGAAGAAGGGCTTTGACTCTCCCCACGACTGGATATCCTCCAGGGATGTAATACCAGACATTTTAGTGGACTAGACGCTAAAGACACCACCATCCGACGACACTTTCCAGCTGATATATGCGGGGCTGCTTGGCTGCCCCTCTGATTTTCATTCTACCCTTGAAAGCAAAATGCTCGTTTCTGCTGGCTGAGATCCAGCATTCCTTAACTTCATGAGCTCCCAAATCCGTCGGCCAATAGCGGAGGGAAATGTGCACGTTCCTTTCGGCTGGAAAAAAGTTTTTAAAAATTATTGCGCGACTAGGGTGAAACTTACATCCCCTTCACAACACAATTTCTCCTCTCTTTCTTCTTAACCGCTACGCCGGTTATTGCACATTCGCTGACTGGCTGTCACACAACTGTTGAAATAGCAGTTGCACGTTCAGATGTGTCTCGCTAATATATGTATTTTTCTCTTTGGTTTTTCTACTGTGACCGAAGGGTGTTGCTCTGCTGTGGGAACGAAGAATGGTACCAGGTGAGGCAGGAAGCAAAGTGGGTCTCTCACCGGGTGCAGCTCTCCGACGAGGAAGCTCTCGGTCATCTGCCTGGCGTCCGAGGAGTGTCCCACGTCCTCAAAGCTCTCCGTGGCATCGCCCCCCGCCTGCTCGCGTAGCACTTCCTCGCCTCCAGGGTGCTGATTGAGCAACGTGCAAAGGTCAGGGGTCACAAACACAGTGTTAGGGTTAGTCGGTGGAAACACAGAAGTGAAAAATGTGTGCAGGTTCCCAAAAATTATTCCGTTTGTATGTTCTGGTTCAGTAACAGTATTTTCAGCATATCCGAAGTGAGGAAAATTCGCCAGACTTGGAAGACTCCTAAATTCTCTAATAAACCCTAAATAAGAATTACACAACATTCCTAAATAAAATATCTGTAAAACATACTCATAAATCCCTTGACTTAAGGGGGAAAACAGATTTGCTTGAATCATTTTATCTTTCATTACTTTGACTTTTTATGATTCGAATGATAAAAATGAAGAGATTTTCAGTAATACTAGAAATGGTAGTGAATCATGAAAATTGTTCTGCCCAAGCAAAAGATTAAAATTTAGCAGAATATCTAAACTTATTTCACTTATAAGCTCTGTGTCAAAATCCATATTTACAGTACTTATTTAGCACATGCTTATTCTCCAAAGCGACTTCCAATGAACTCTATGTAGGGTTATGAGCCCACACACTTTATTCACCATGGTGACTTACACTGCTAGATATACTACTCACACTGGGTCACTCATCCATACATCAGTGGGACACACACACAATGGGTGAACCCAAACAGCACCTCTTTGGACTGTGGGAGGAAACCAGAGCACTTGGAGGAATCCCACGCAGACATGGGGAGAAAATGCAAACTCCACCAAGGCTGAGCAGGGATCGAACCCATGTCCTCTTGCACCATCCAAGCGCTGTGAGACAGCAGTGCTACTCGCTGTGCCACCCATATCATGCTTGACATTAGCATTTGTCTTGATTAAGGGAATTGAAGAAAATTTTGAGTCATCTCAAACAAAACCTCAAAAACCAATTTCCTGCACGTCTGTTGAATCATCATTTTTCAATGTTCGGAGCCTTCAAGACAAGCTGGAAATGCCAGAAAAATTTTTCCTCTTGCCCTTTAACACACCTTAGTAATTAACTGCTGCTTTTTTTTTATTACGGGGGTGCAGTGGGTTTGATTGGGTCTTGCTCTCCGATGGGTCTGGGGTTCAAGTCCCGCTTGGGGTGCCTTGTGACAGACTGGCGTCCCATCCTGGGTGTGTCCCCTCCCCTTCCAGCCTTACGCCCTGTGTTGCCGGGTTAGGCTCCGGCTCCCCGTAACCCCGCTTGGGACAAGTGGTTTTAGACAGTGTGAGTGTGTGTGTGTTTTATTACATAATGACATTGGACACACCAAAGTGGCAAGTAAACAGTGTTTTGTTTGGTGTTTTTGTTGAATTTAAAAACCAAGTTTTCCATACAAGAAAAAAAAAATAGTTTGGCCATGATTTTAAAAAAAAAAAAAAGAAAAAAAAAAAACAATACCACCAAATTTTTGTTGAAAGTTCACAACTTGTGGTGACTGGAAGGCCTGTTGCTGACCCAAAGTGTAGATTATTTTATACACACATTCATACCCTTAAGTTTTTTTTTTTTTTTTAAACTTTATAGGATATACTGGGGAGCTACCGATATGCACTGTGAAGAACGAAACTGGCGGAAACATACTGTATACACTTTAGTGCCGAGTCCTCCAACAGTAAGTCGGTATTAATAGAAATATTAACCCCTTTTTGACCTAAAGGTCCCGATTGTACCTGAAACACAATGTCGTCGGGAGTTTTTGCCCACTTTTCTAACTGCTGGTCTGACTCCTCCAACACACGTAACACAGGTCACAATGGTTATTTCTACAGCCTTGAGAGACCAGTGCAAACACACAAGATTCTGTCACACCGGTCACATGACCGGGGGGGGGGGGGGGGTAACACAGTAAACCTCCTCGATCAGCCCATTACTACGAGAGCTCAGAAAGGCGTTGGGTGAACGTTGCGTTAACTGCGAGAAGACCCGAGGAAGCCTCCGAAAGCACTGCTGCGTGTGAGGAGGCACAGGGTTCTTACGTTTAAACACAAGAAAGAGGAACAGGAACCATCGCAAAGCTGCAAGATCTATCTGCTGACCTCACGGTTTCTCTTAGCAACGGATTTGTCTTTTGGGAGAGATCATCACCCAGCTCTTCGCACATCAAAACTGCCGTTCCCATGACCCTTACCGGATCAAGATCGTGCTCTTTCGCAACACACTTATGAATTACTTCATGATAATCGACCTCATGCATTTATACAAATATTATTTATCTATTATCGATGTCTTTATGCAGCTGGATTTTATATTTATTTTAACTTCATCGACAGGTCTATTACAGGGACGTCTTCAAGGTTATAAGTCCGTGTCCTTGATCACAACGTTACGTGCTGTTCTGCGAGCAAATAATGTCGATGATGGAGATGGCATTGGAGCCGGGCAGAGAAACAAACCCTAACCTTTCACCGAAGGCCGAGTTTGCGCACCTCTCCTCCGGCTCGTTGTTTATCTGGCCGTGACACTGCCACTTCTACAGCGCAAAAAAAAAAAAAAAAAAAAAAACAGCGTTATCTCTTTCCCCCCCGTAAGGGACGCGCAGGTTTTTTTTGCAGAACGCTTCTCTAAAAAAAATCCCACACAAAAAAATGCACACGTACAATGTTTTGAATACATTATATACTTTTAAAGTTTGTGCTGAATCACATACTTTTAATTTTTTTTTTTTTTTTGGAACAAACTACTTTTTTGGTTTGGTTGATTTGGTATAACTGTTTTAACTTGGGCAAAATACTGTTTTTACATTAAAAGCATTTCTTTTAACCGACAAATTTAAGCAAAGCAAAAATTAAAGCAAACCAAAGCGTCACCAACAATACCAAGGGTCCATGAAAAGTACCGCAAAGTAGATGAAGTTCTTTGCCTGCTGTATTACATCTGATGTGCTTCCACAAGAAAATTTCAAAGGGGAACGGCTGAAATGGGGATCATGCAGATCACAAACATCCTCAAGATGACCAAACCTGACACTGGAGATACAGCAGAGTCTCAAAAACCTTCTTAAATCCATACAACATGGAACTTGACCTGACTTAAGAATAACTGTTGACCTCCAGAGTCCACCATCCGTAACCGAGCCTAAACGACAACCTTGTCAACCAAGATCAACCAATGTCAAATCAAATGAGATTTTAAAGTAGCTGACAAAAAAAAAAAAAAAAAAAAAAAAAGTTTTTTTTGCCATATTTATTCATGGGCTCTTATCTGAATATAATGCAGATGCGCAGGGCAGATTGCAACAAATCTGCTTACTACTCACTGATCTAAAGATGTACTGACACGAAAAGGAAATGCAGGCACGTCTTACACTTACTGTTATCCTTTTAGCTGATGTTTTTCTCCAAAACAGCTTACAATGATTTACCCATTTATAAAGCGGGGTAATTTTTACTAGAGCAGTTCAGGATAAGTACATTGATCAAGGGTTCTACAGCAGGAGGGGGGATTCGAACCCCGATCCTTCGAGTGCACGGCGGCGGCTCTAACCACCGCGCCCCCTGCTGACCTCTTCATCTCCAAAGGAGCGCCATACATACAATTAAAGTGCAGAACTTTCTTAAAATGAGGACGAATGCAGAAGGGATAAATATTACTGCCCCTAAAGTGCTGGAGCCGCACTTCCCTCATGATCACGGCCCTAACCCGAACAGGCGGCACAGTGGCACGGCGAGTAGCGCTGCTGTCTCACAGCACCTGGGTATGCACAGAGGATGTGGGTTCAATCCCCGCTCAGTCTGTGTGGAATTCGCATGTTCTCCCCGTGTCTGTGTGGGTTTCTTCCGGGTGCTCTGGTTTCCTCTCACAGTCCAAAGACGTGCTGTTCAGGTGACAGAGAGCATGTGTGTGTTCTGCTGATGTATTGATGAGTGACCCATTGTAAGTAGTGTATGTAGCAGTGTAAGTCACCGCGGTGAATAAGGTGTGTGGCCTGATAACACTACATAGAGATCATTGGAAGTCCCTTTGGAGAAAAGTGTCCGATAAGTAAATAAATGTATTTTTTATTCTCTAGTCACCATCAGAAGATCCTCAAGTAGAAATGAAGCCAAAGTGCCTCATCACCATGGTAAACTGAAGGCCAGCGGTGTTTCATCGGTCATCCAAATGATCAGTTGATCAACTGCACTGGGAACCGCAAAAAATAATCCCGTGTTTCACGTGAAAAAAAGTTCACTTTTTTAAAACCCACCAGTAAAGTTAGTAAGTAAGAGGACAACTGAATTGGACGCTTCGCAGTGAGAAGCCACACTAGTCTTGCACCACAGATGTAACACCGTCCCAATTTTACATTTAAGTAGTATATTAACGGTTCAGAAGAAGCCTTATTCTAAACTTAATAAGGCGACATACTAGAGTTAAAGATTCGATTTGCTGGTTTAAATTCTTCGGAGGACGGATGTTGATTTGGAATGGAAGCTCACGCGCTCGCGGCTCACGCCCGGCGGACCCGCGGCGCCGTCAGGTCAGCGCGGACGGAGTTAGACGGTTAGCGCACGTATGCGCGTGGGATAGTGTTTAACCCACGATTTAGCACGTCCCACGGACTGGGACACACCGATCAAGCTGCGAGTGTGTTTCCCGGTCACCAGCGGCCGCCGCTCACCTCCTCCAGGAACTTGGTCACGTCATAGATTTTATAGTTGATGATGATCCAGGTACTTTTGAACGTGTTTCGCTCCTGCACTTCCGAGAGGCGATAAAACTTCACCGTCTGCTCGTCCTCCATGTTACCGGCAAGTTATTTTTGTCTGCAAAAAGAAGGGTCGAGGTCGGTTTCATTCAGGAACACCAACCAGCCGATGAACCTTTACCATCTCTCATTACGGCACTGTTACGTTTCGCATTGGGATCCCGCCCACTGCTGCACTGGAGCGCCATGATTCGTCGGAGCTGCAGCTTTGCCTTTAGTAATTGGCTCATGTGCTTTTCAATCAAAAATAGCTTCTTCTTTGGAACGGTGACATGGCTGGGTGAGAGTTCATCGCACTTTACGAGCGCGTACGGGGGCGTGGCGACGGCGCGCGGTTCTCACGCGATCCTTGTGGAAAAGATGGATTCAACTCTTTATAACACAGCGTCAAATAAATAATACTGTGGTTTCTGGTGGAAGATGTGCGCTTATACTATACACAAGACCATCTTATAACAGTACTGTAATACTATAATATAGATCGGCGCAGAGGCGCTTTCACCGGTGCGACAACAGTCACTATTACGGGACCTCGAGCTCTGCGGAAAACTCAGCTTTACTGTATTTTCTGGAGATTTATGAGCGTTTCGCGTGCCTGGAAAGACTGCTTTTGATTTTCTCAAACAGAAGCAATAAATAACGGCCTAGCTAAATATTTCAGGCTTTTCATGTTGTTCATTTATTTTTTCCCTTCAAATGAGATTCAGTTAAAGCCCATAAAGCAAAAAGAACAAAAAAATACACAAAATAAACTCATTTCACGCATTTTGAAAGGTACAGAGAACCTGAATGGAGAGTTACATTTGTTATTTTGACACTTTTTCTTCCAAAACGGTATTAATCTTCCTACAATTTTTTACAGCTGGGTAATTTTACTGGAGCAATTTATTGTAAGGACTTTACTCCAAGCTACTACAGCCAAAGGTGGGATTCAAACCTGTGACTTTTGCCTCCAAAGTAATCAGCACAATCCACCTCTCCACCAGCTCTCCCTGTAGGGTTATGCAACCTTTATTGCTGCAGCATAAATAAATTATGTAATTTGAGTTGTTGAACTTGGAAGAAGATATGAACTAAATATTTAAATATGGGTGGCACGGTGGCACAGCGAGTAGTGCTGCTCACAGCACCTAGGTGTGGAGTTCTGGATGTTCTCCCTGTGTCTGTGTGGGTTTCTTCTGGGTGCTCTGGTTTCCTCCCACACTCCAAAGAGATGCTGTTCAGGTTCCCCCATAGTGTGTGAGTGACAGAGAGAGAGAGAGTGTGTGTGTGTTCCACTGATGTATGGATGAGTGACCCAGTGTAAGTAGTGTATCTAGCAGTGTAAATCACCGCGGTGAATAAGGTGTGTGGGCTGATAACACTATATAGAGTTCGTTGGAAGTTGCTTTGGAGAAAAACATCTTCTAAATAAAAAAGTGTAAATATACTTCAGTAATCAAAAAATCTTTAATTATTGTGATATCGGGGGAAGTGGGTGGCAGAGTGGTTAGTTCACATTCCCACTCATGGCTTTTACCCTGAATTGCTGGAGTAAAAATATCCAGCTGTATAAACATGCACGCACGCATACACATTTTCTGAACCGCTGGTCCCATACAGGGTCGCGGGGAACCGGAGCCTACCCCGCAACAGAGGGCGTAAGGCCGGAGGGGGAGGGGACACACCCAGGACGGGACACCAGTCCCTCACAAGGCACCCCAAGCAGGACTTGAACCCCAGACCTGCTAGAGAGCAGGACCCAGTCCAACCCACTGCACCACCACACTCCCACTATAAACATGCAAATCATTGTAAAGTTGGTTAACATACTACGTTTTCTTCTACAAAGACATCAGTGCATAAATAACAATAATGAAAGTCAGTGGCACAATTACAGTTGGTACCAATAACACTTAGCTGGAAATTGTAGATATATTAGAATCCCTGTGACAACACAATGTTCTCCTCTTCTCTAGAGAGGAGTTCTGTCAGAATGACCTTGAATCTGCAGTAAAATACACTACCGCAGAGTAATGAATCCTTATCAAGGCCTGTGTGTCATGTTTGTGAATTGAGCTACTGATAACAGACAGTTTACTGAAAAATCAATAACCATATTAAAGTACATTCCAAGGCTTCCCTACCATTATGGTTTTAGTTTTTTTTTTTTTTTTTTTTGCTCTCTGCAGATCCAGTCTTTAGAGGCAAATCATTCGAAGTCAGCAGGAAAAATATTTTAGTTCCATATAATGTCAGGTCTATTAGCTTTTTCCATCCAGAGTTTTATTTTGATTATTGATGCATGCGGTGCTTGTGTTACACTACTGTACTTTACTGTACTGTACTGTACTCCGTCAGAGCTTTGCTGGAGGTGTCCTGCAGGGAGCGCAAAGCACCTTCTGGTTTACTTTATGATGGAAATTCTGTACTGTAATTCTCAGTCTAAATCTGGCAACCCTGAAGCCGCGTCGTCCAGCAAAGTTAAACTTTGTCCGCACACGTAAATGGCGCACATTTAAAAAGTCATGGAGACGTGACTCTTTTTTTTTTTATTCATCTGAACTCATTGACCAGTAAAAAGTCCGTGTTTCTTCCGTACACTTGAAAGTCGTAAATTTAGTGGCATATCTCTCTTCTCAGCAGTAGGTGTCTGTAACTGTAACTGTTGACACTGTTCATTAGGAATTATCACATTTTAATTCTTGCACTTTTGTTCCACTTTGGATGTCAGTAGCATTTTTTTCAAAAAATTTTGTAGCCGTTAGTAGTAGCAGTAATAATAATAATAATAATAATAATAATAATAATAGCAGTGTAAGTCACCTTGGTGAATAATGTGGGTGGGCTGGTAACACTACATAGAGTTCACTGGCAGCCACTTTGGAGAAAAGCATCTGCTAAATAAATAAATGTAAATGTAATAATAATAATAATAGTGGTAGTAATAGTAATAATAATAATAACAACAAGGACAACACTTAACCAAACTACCAAATTATTGCTGAAGCAAATAGAAACAAGCACATATATATGTGGAATAAAGAATGAAACTGATATGCTTATAGATGCTTCATATATAAAAATACTTTTTTAAAGTCTATGCGTAATGTACAGTGTTTTTACACTAAAATGTGTCCTCACAAAGGAGAGAGACAGTTAAGTTACGGGGGATTTTTCCTGTAGCTTCTTCACTCCTCACCTATAAGGAAGCAGGCAGTTTACCCTGCTGAGCCCAGTAAAATGCTTTCTGCATTGTGGCAGACAGTATATGAGCTCATTTCCTGGAGTCACTTACAGGCCGCAGTTGAACAAAGTACTTAATGCCAAAACAAACAGCGCCGTGTTTGTTTTACATTTGGCAGTCCTGCCACTTGAGAAATTCAGCTGTGGGCGAAGCCGCTTGGGCGTGAGTTTGCTTACGTTGGTGAACGGCCACAAGGTGCTCTCAGGTGCAGAAGCTTGGAAAAGTGTGGCACATGTGCTGAACCTCTTACACTTGATAGGATCTACATCTTGGGGGTCCCGGTAGACGGACGCCACAGGTGGTCACAACATCACCTCCCATTCTGGTGAAGGTGGTCAGCACACTGCTGGTGTCCATTGTTTCAGCTTCCCCCTGCTCACCTCTTGTTTTTGGACTCCAGGAGTCATTTCCGTACGCTAATCCAGCAGGTAAATTTCTGGTTAAAGCAAAAAAAAATCACTGCAGTTGCTTCTTTAAACGAACAGTTGTCCAATAAGTTGTTTTGGGTAAAATTTTCAGCTAAGAAACTAAATAATTGCACATGTAAATGCCTTTTTTTTTGTTTTATTTATGTATTACATTCTTTGAAATCTGAAATGGGAATTCACCGTAGTTGGCGAGACGGTCCCCTCCGAGAAAGATGATGAAAAGCAATTCAGACTTTTTCAATTAATCATTTTCATATGAGGGAAAGTGTTCGTGGATTCTGTATGATGCCCCGTTCAAAAGCACAATTCCATTCTGATGTGCAGAAAACATCCTTAAAAAAGGGAGCCCAGAGCGTGCAGGAAACCCCTCTTTAGCGATGGCTTCTGAAAAGATGAGATGTTTCATTAGAAAAATCAGAATGTAAATTAAATCATGCAATTTGTCATCGTGTACAAAACATCACACACAATAGTGTAAAGTCTTTCGATCAGAGAGGCACATCCACCCAGGATACTGATGCAGCGCTGCTTATGAACTCTAAGGATAGTCATGATTCTTGTATAAAATTTTAAAATAAATGTATAAAATCGAACAATAAACTTAATAAATGAATAAATGTCTATGATTTACACACCCGATTCTACTTACCTACTTACCGAACCATTTTGTGGTAAAACAAGTTCCATGCCCTTTAGTAAAGATTCATGTCAGGGTACTTAGCTGACTTATAATTTCCTACAACATAAATCACTTAAGACCGGTGTCCCGTTGAGTCTGCACGGGCGGCGTGCTTGTGGGCTGTGTGCTTAGATTTTTACCCTAAAAACATGTGCTGATGGCTAGTGTTTCTGCATATTTCCTACAGAATGCGGTGTGAGTTTCCCCCTACACATTCCTCCTCTTGAAGAACAGAAACAGAACCTTCTCGCACGCTTCCACCATAGCAGTAAAATCTTGGAATATAATAATAATAATAATACTAATAATAATAATAATATAAAACTTCAGAATGTGCACCACATAATTTCATACTACATCCATCTGCTGTAGCTTCATTGTTTCGGTAATGAGAATAGTCAAAGTGAAGGATTTAATGGAAAATACTTTGCAATTTGTTTTCGTCATTAATGTTCTACTTATGAGGGGGTGCGGTGGTGCAGTGGGTTGGACCGCAGTCCTGCTCTCCGGTGGGTCTGGGGTTCGAGTCCCGCTTGGGGTGCCTTGCGACGGACTGGCGTCCCGTCCTGGGCGTGTCCCCTTCCCCCTCTGGCCTTACGCCCTGTGTTGCCGGGTTGGCTCCGGTTCCCCGTGACCCCGTATGGGACAAGCGGTTCTGAAACTGTGTGTGTGTGTGTGTGTGTGTGTGTGTGTGTGTGTGTGTTCTACTTATTTTGGTATTGGTATTTTCCTTAAAAGTTTACAATGAACAATGAATAGCTCATATAACTGTACCTTTTACACAACCCCTTTCCCCATTCCAACCCATCTGGATCTAATACAATAAGGAACAACCTTTATGGCAAAACAAGTAAAATTATATACACTACACATTTTCAAATACATAGAAAAATACTTAATGACTCAATAGAAAATACTTATATAGCTTTTGAAGGTTCCTTGCACAGCCCATCTTGTTTCTAAGTAAATGTACACCCCATACCACATTTCCTCTCATTGTTTCATGAATGAAGTCATGAACAATTCAACACATTCTTTTACATACGTAATTATTAAATCATATATATATATTTATGAATTTATGGGGATATATTCAGTAGTGTACAGCTGGATCATTCATTACTTATGAATCAGTTCCAACCAAGCTAGTAGCCACATTCATACATTTACCCAGTGTAATTCGCTTTTACACATGTAATCTTTAAATTACTTGACCCTAGCGTGGGAATTGCTGGGAGAGGCTAAGGATAAATGAGAGTGCAGTGTGGTATGTGTGTTCCTGCCCAGATTTCCCGGGTTAATCCCATGCCTTATAAATAGTGTATGGTCCCTTCTTAGGCTATGTCATTTAAACAGGCTCCGCACCATGGAAAACAAGCACTAAATATAAAACGAAAATCCTCCTCTCTTGTCCACCAGTTTTTAAAGTTGCACTTATTTACACTGATAATGCTTTTATATATCAAAACAGACGCAGAACATTAGTTAATTGTTCCCAAAGTTGTTCTGGGGGAATTTAATTAAATATGGAACACTGATATTAAACGAGGTGTGCTGGAATAATAGTGAACATCATATGCGGCAGTGGGTAGCACTGGCGCATAGCATCATCTGGGCTGTGCGTTCGGATGTGGGTTTGAATCCGCCTCAGTCTGTGCGGAGCTTCATTCTTATGGCTCTGTTCATTTACATTTACATTTACATTTAGATGTATTCGTTTAACAGAAAGATTTTCTCCAAAGTGACAAACATCTCATAGAAAATACAATGTGTTCGCTACATTAGCAGGAAGAGACACTTAGATGCAGATGTGTGATTCGAAAGTAGTTAGTTTGTTTCTTTCCACCATATGCACCAGTGTTCATCACATGAGTAGCTGCATAAAACCTTATCCAAATATTTGCGATTCCTGATCACCTTCCTACTAATTATATTATTACTTTTTTTTTTGCGATACATGTAAACATTTACGTTAAATTACAGGAGTAGCTGTGTAAAGATTTATCCAGGCATCATCTTAAAGTTATAGTCTAGTGTATGACCACTTACACCTTACATGAACGTAAGAGATCATGGGCGAAGTGAGTCTTGTTCACGTGGCTTTCCTCCAAGGGCTCCTGTTTCCTCCCACAGTGCAAGCACATATGTTTTAAGTAAACTGAGCTCTCTAAATTCCTTCTAGTGATCATATGTGTGTGAATAAGTATGTGTGATTACCTTGTGATGGACTGGCACCCTATCCAGGATGTGCCCTACCTCACCCCCTATAAATTCTGGGATAGGCTCCAGACCACAGCGGCCCTCCCCAGGACACAAAAATGATAGAAATAACAAACCATAAAACAGCATGAGGACTACCGTAACACGCCGGGAGCAAAAAACGTTTTTTTTAATCTTCACAACTATATGTGGATCTGAAGGGTGATATTAAGAATTTGGATGAATTTAAAGCATAACCTTTAAAAATGTGCTTCCAAGTTGTAAGTCACATTTCGCTACGGGTGCGTCTGTTGACAAAGCTGTTCAAAGGGTTTAAACTGGGGATTTATTTTGGAAAGAGCATCTGCCAAGCAGATGAACAAGGCTGACACTGTCCTTCTCTGTTAGCTTTTGATACCGTCCTTTGAACAGGCTTCTTCACAGATGTGACCCCTGCTCTTCGCTGACTGTCCCGGTAATTTAGTAGTCATCCGCCATGGTGGGCTGTTTATCTCCAGGATGTTCAACTCGGGGGTCATTATCGCTCTCCTCTGTACAAACCTTTGTTTCCAGGGCAACCCGATCTCATGGAGGGGCCTGATCCACAAAGAAACGCTGCCAAGAGGTACTTTCCTAATCAAATGTTTTCCCGTCGGTAACATTCTCTCTTCCCTCAGATAAACTTCACAAGGAAACACATTGTGTGGAGAACATGTTTTGGGAAGTTTACAAGCTGGTGCTAAGGAGAAGGGACATTTTTGATTTCTTTGGTGGTCTTATAATAAAATCCATACATTCAAACAATGCTGCCTGTTACTCACTTTCCGTAACTGCTTGTCTTGGTCAGGATCGCGGTGGTCCAGAGCCTATCCCGGAATCAGCAAGGGCATAAATTATTGTCTCTTAACTCCTCTTTGCCCGCCAGTGAAAATGGCATTTATGCATCTGGCACCAGGCCACGTTTCCTATGTAGTTATTTTTTATGCGCTGGACACATATTCACACCTCTTTAACAATAAAGTATAAAGTTCAACAAATGTTCCATTCCTTTGAGCAGCGAAACAACGCAATGATTGTGAATCAAAGCACATGCAATCGGTTCTGTCCCTCTGAAATAGTTTGGCTCAGAATATATACACCAGAAGCATTTCAAAAACATATAAAGATGAAAGGTTTGTTTACAGGGACCGAGATCTAAATTCTCAAAAAAAAAAAAAAAGTGCGTCCAGATTTTTACTTAAATACCGCATTCACTCTGCTGTTGTAAAACTGTCACGGGTAATACAAAATGTTTATAACTGGCTCATAAAATATGCCTAAGCGCGCAAACATGGAAATAAATTGTGGTCTATGTATGTAATATTTGATGTACATTACCCTTTGTGAATAAAGAGATGCATGTGTACTTCGGGGATGTTTATTACCCCCATATAATTCAGCTCCAGAGAAGCTGGCTCCAATTTGCTGCCATTAGAGAAGTTTAATATACAATGTGGTTCTCTAAGAGGGTATTGGAGTTTTGAGGGATTCCCCCCCCCCCCCTAGATTAACAAGAATCTTTTGTAGAAAGTCACACTATATTTTTCCGGGGCCATAATACATACTACAAAGGAATGCCATTTTTAGCAGGGTGCCACAAAAGCAACAGCAGAAATATTTCAAAAAGACAAAGGAACAAAACATTTTGGAAAGCAAAGAGTCAGCGCTTTTTTTTTTTTTTCTTTTCCAAAGTTAATATTGTGTTTTACCATCTCTTACATCTATGAAAGAGCTCAGCAAAAGCTGTTGTAAAAACCAATCAGTTAGATGATCCAACTCTCCAAAGCAACTTATGATTTGAGCTACTGTATACGAAGATACTTGTACTTATTTACCCATATTTACATTTATCTGACACTTTTCTCCAAAGCAACTTATCATTTTTTACTCATCTATACAGCTGGGTACTTTTACTGGAGCAACTTCAGCTAAGTACCTTCCTCAAGGGTACTACAGCTGGAGGTGAGATTCAATCCTGGACTTTTGTGTCCAAACGCATCAGTTGTAACCACTGCTATACTAGTTGTCCATAATAAACATATATATAGCCTGGTAATGTTTACTACAGCAATTCGGGATAAGTACCTTGATTGCGGTACTGTACTACTCCACCCGTTGGCTCTGCTATTTCTGTACCTCCTTCACCACAGAGGAATGTGAGATGGAGCTGCAGCAGCCCGGCCACAGAAAGGCAGCAAGAGCCTTCTTAATGCCAGGAATATTGGAAAGACAGATACAAGCAATATAACATAATTCAGAAGGAAATTACTGCAAAGTCTTTCATTTCTGTAAACAGACTTCCTAAATGAGATTGATGGCCGCTGGGTTGTTTGTAGAGTATCGCTCGAGATTCCCGCCGGCAGCATGGAGGCATCTTCGGGGCCGTAGCGCTGGACGCCGAGTCCTGGTTTCCCTCAAACGGGACGTTTGTTTGTACGGCGCACGTTTCTGCATCTGTAACGAATTGCAACTGGAGCACAGAAGAATCAGAACCTGGCAGCATTCATATGTTCCACAAAATAAAAAAAGAACTATTTATTCACTGCGTCCCCGCATGCTTCCATGTTCGATGGGCCAGGGGAAGACGATAGTAAATCACTGGGACATCCCGGATGTCTGGATGCCGGTAACAAGGATGCCAAAAGAAGAAACAGACTGAGACTGCTGGAGATCGGTGAAGCCAGAGAGTACGGTAAAGTAGTGCAACCTCTGCGAATTTGAACGCGGTGCCTCCAGTTGCCAAAAATGACAAGCTGATTCATTCATCGTTATTAATTCAGGACTGTTGCAGGACACTGAAGTCATGTGTCTGCATGCAAACCTCCTTCTGGGGATGTGATGCACTCTTTGTGTTGTTCTCAGAGATGTGCGTCGCTTTGGAGGAAAGCGAACGTAAGTGTAAATTAACCAGGTATGTGTAGCGTCGGGCGCGTGTGTTGGTGTGTGTAGGTGTTTTCTTCGTCTGGAATGTGTTGATGTGCTTCCCCATAGCTATGTGCAATAGCGCTTCGCATCACTCCAGCCATCCGTTGTTAATAACCGCTTGTTCAGTGCAGCATCACAAGCCTGTCCTGGAAGCATTGGGTGTGGGGCGGTGTACACTCTGGATCCGATGCCGGTTCATCACAAGGCAATCACTTTCACACGCAGACACACACTATAAGTAATTAAGCATCAACACACACACACTGGCTGAAACCGCTTGTCCTGAGCAGGGTCATGGCGAACTGGAGCCTAACCCAGCAACACAAGGCGCAAGGCTAGAGGGGGAGGGGGGACACCCTGAATGGGACGCCAGTCCATCGCAAGGCACCCCAAGCAGGACTTGAACCCCAGACCCACCAGAGAGCGGGATCCGGGCAAGCCCACGACGCTACAGTGCTAAGCATCAACAGTTTAACTGAAATATGACTTTGGACTGTGGGAGGAAACCAGAGTACCCGGAGGGAAACGCATGCAAGCATTGGGAGAATATGGAATGTCCCCAAAGATAAAGTCGGATTTCAACCCGCATCTGGACACACAGCTCAAAAGCTGCCTCTGTTTTGTAAACATGACATTTTATAGTACAATAAATACATGTTGTTTGTAGTGCAATTTTTACTCAATTTCATTATTGCTTTTAATATAAAAAATTACTTTATCCAAGGTCAGTAGTCATAAATTACTTGTAATTTTTTATTGTCCATCCATCCATCCAATATCAATAATTGCTTTCTCCTGAGCAGGGCTATGGTGATCTGGAGCCTATCCTGCAATCAGATGCAAGGCTGAGTGGGGTACATACTGGACCGGATGCCTGTCCATCACGGGGTAGCCAGTCTCACACACACTATTGGCAATTTGGAGTCACCAATTCTCACCTGAACTGCATGTCTTTGGAGTGTGGGAGGAAACCCACACAAACATGGGGAGAGCATGCAAACTCCATCCAGAATGACCAGTGACCAAACCCATGTTTTCTCACACTTGTTTTTTATCATATTTTTGGACAAAGTATGCCATTAAGAGACATGATTTTGTTATTTCTTTATATTGTACAACAGCATTACCTTGCTGTGATTTTAATTTTTCTCATGTTCAGATAATACTGACATCTTCAATTCATACTAACACATGCTTAGTTTAGTTTTATTTCTCTTTCAGTATGAAGTGCTTATTTTATGAGGGAGAACGTGCAAACATTTTTTCCATGATAAATCTATGCACTCTGCAGCCGAAATAAAGAGGTGCTGAAAACTCTGTTTGAATTCAAGGTGTTTTTTTTTAACCTCCTTCTCCACTACATTTTTTATTCTGGTCGCCTTGAATTTCCTTCACTGTTCATGTGGACTGTCATGCAGTCTTGGATGGTCCCACTTAAGCACTGCTCAGTCCAAGTACAGTAATGGGCTGGTCTTCGATATGCAACAGCTGTGGATGTTGAGTGAGAACATGAATGATGCGGCATGTCTAATTTATGGGATCTTGGCCACAAAAACACTTTTTTTTCCACCCTCAGACGCAAAAGTGATAGAGATTCTGGGTGATTTGTGCTTCCATGGTGTTTGTCCCCAAAGAAGAACTGATGTCCTCTTCCCATCTCCACTTACCCAGAATGCACCAGGAGACGTGAGACAGTTGAATTCCACGAGGCTTTCTGTGTGTGTTGGCTTGATTCCTAGAAACAAGACTCAGCTGCCACATGCTGAAATCGCTATCCAGTATCCCGTACCAAACACTCACCTGGGGTTATTATCCTGAAAGAAGACACATCTTTCATAAAGATCCAATAAAAAAATTCAAGAATATGTTTAAACGTGAACAGATCAAAGAGAAAGATGAAATTGGTTACAGAACAGTCTCAAAACTCATCTCTTTCGGACTCGCTTCTCCACTCACGTCCTGTGAGCTCAATGAACATGTTCTGTGTTTAATAATTAAAAAAAAAAACCAATATGCAGCACATACATCGTCTGAACCGCTTGTCCCATATGGGGTCACAGGGAGCCAGAGCCTAACCTGGCAACAGAGGGCATAAGGCTGGAGGGGGAGGGGACACACCCAGGATGGGACACCAGTCCATTGTAAGGCACCCCAAGTGGGACTCGAACCCCAGATCCACCGGAGAGCAGGACCCCGTCCAACCCACTGCGCCACACTATGCAGCTACTTGTATAATGTACAGTGGTTTGTACCACTGTACATGACAAATTGACTATACTCAGGAATTACGTTTGTATCCGAATCGCTCCTTCTGTTGATGTGTTGCACTTTTTGTTAGATGTTTGTTGCTAAAAGAATAAATGTAGTGCAAGTGTACACTCCGAGCTCGAGTCACTGAGAGCGTGATGTGCCGTCTGCATTTTCACAGCTAAATTTATTCTGTGATGGTAAGAACAGAATGGTGCAAACAAGGTTCTTCAGACCACAGGGTCAAATAAGCACATGGACAATTTTTGGGGATGACCAATAGCTGAACGCAGCATCGCATCTCCACAGCTGTCACTGACTCGCTGTCCTTTTCGTCCTCCCAAAGAGATGTTGGTCGTAACCCAAACAGCCGTGATTACAGGAAGAGGGTGAGGTTTCACAAGGGCTGCATGAGAATCGTGACAAAAACAGTTTGCGTTCCAGCAACATCATCAATCCTCATAAGAGACTTTCACCACCAATGACTCAGAGCTGGCTGTTTTCACCAAGTGCAGGAAAAAACGGTCACGGCTATTTGAACTGGTTCCTTTGTGAACATCCCATTTAATTACAATTGAATTGTGTCTTTTAATTGCAATTTGCATTTGCTGAACATTTTTTCCAAGAAAAATTTGTTCAATATTCTAACGTCTAAATATGTGAAAGCAAAATTACTCAGAAATCAATAATTTGCTGCACGATGCTTTAAATGGAAACAATAAATCATAGTAATTTTCTGTGTCCATGAGTGTGACTCAGCCTGGAAACTGTCCTTTTTTTTTATTCTGCTATTCGCTTGCACTGTCAAATGGAAAACTTGCATCGACTTTAATTTACCGCAGTATTTTTCTTCCATGACCACAGTCTTGAGCTTGTTGTGCTTTTTATCCAAAGCTTTGATTTAATAATGTCTAAATCCCTGCAGTACCAAATGACAGCTGCTGTATAGGACTGGTTTTTACATTTAAAAAAAAAAAACTTAGTATCCTTATTTATGATTTATGAATCGGTGTTCCATTTCTTAAACTCTGGGTTCCATCAGATCATCAGACATCGTTAAGGAAGCTGTGGCTATAAGTACACACAACTATTACTATTTTGATTTAAATTTTCTACTGTCATTCACTGAATTCCACAATATTAATTAATTAATTGTAAATACACATACACACACACATTGACTGAAACTGCTTGTCCCGAGCAGGGTTGCAGCGAACCCAAGCCTAACCCGGCAACACAGGGCGCAAGGCTGGAGGGGGAGGAGACACCCTCAGGATGGGACGCCAGTCCATCACAAGGTACCCTAAGTGGGACTCGAACCCCATAACCACCAGAGAGCAGGACCTGTCCAAGCCCGCTGCGCCTTGTAAATATGCATGTTTTCAAAATATGTCCTATTATTTTGCAGTGTAGGCTGCAGCTCTTCTCATAAACATGCAGAATGTAGGATAACATTTTTCTTGAGTTCAGCCCATAAATGTGTAACTACAGTTTTGTACTACATCTCCATCAGTAAATGTGTAGTGTGCTCTGCACTCTGATGTAGATGCTGTGTTTGTTGCAGTATCTAACCCTGACAGCAGAACTGAATCCCTCTCAAACCTTGGATGACTCTGACACCAGAAATCCGAGCTCACCAGTGTCCTAACCTGTGCTCCAGAAGAACTGGATACCATGGTAATTTGCTGATTGTGAACGTTGTAAAGCCCAGGACACCTGTCTGATGGTCAGAAGTGAAAACAGAACACAGTCCAGTGCCCATTGGAAATATGAGCAAAAAGCTCCATGATTTGGAGCTTTCTCTCACAGAACCCTCGAGCAGATAATTGAAATTCCGATTGCAGCTGCTCTGTAGTATTCTGTTTCTGGAACGATGATGAGAATTCACTTAGGGTTAGTGCTGAGTCCTTCCAGATGTTGCCAGCTGCTGCGTTGAGTACTGCTTCCCCCACGACCACATCCAGGAGCTGGTGTTTGTGCTACAGGTATGTAGGCGCTGCTATACATTGGTATACATATATTTTGTATGTCTATATGAGTTTTAGAAGGTGCTGTGGCGGGACGGGCTTGGCCGGGTCCCACCCTCTCTGGCAGGTCTCGGGTCGAGTCCTACTTGGGGTGCCTTGCGACGGACTGGCATCCCATCCTGGATGTGTCCTCTTCCCCTCCAGCCTTGCGCCCTGTGTTGCCGGGATAGGCTCCGGTTCGCCTCGGGACAAGTGGTTTCAGACAGTGTGTGAGTGTGTATGAGTTCTGAGAAATACAGCACTATATTTCTCAAAATTCATATAGAAAATATTTAACTTGCTGGAGCTGAGGTTTTAGTAAAATGTTTTCATTCATTTTCATTCAGGGACAGAGATCTGCAGAAATATACAGTTTTCTAAATAGACTTTCTCTTTTAAAGAGACAGCTGGTAGTGTTGCGGTTACAGCCGCTGCCTTTGGATCCAGAGGTTGCCGGTTCAGCTCTTACATACCGGTGTAGTATCCTTGAGTAAGGTACTCCTCGGTTACCCAGCTGTATGAATGGGTAAATAATCGTAAGGAAAAGTGTCAGCTAAAGGGATTAATGTACTTTCTGAAGGACAGAGGTGTCAGTATCTCCTTTTTTTTTTAACCAAACAGAAGTTTTTATTTTTACATTATTCTACCTCGATCTTGACCCCAAAGGCCGGTCTGGAAGCCCCTGCACAAACTGGAGTACGCTGCTGTCAGGTCCCACCCTCAGAACTGAACACAGCTTCTAATGAAAGGGGTAAGTAAGACATTACGACCCTTATGACAAAATTGCACCATGGGGGGTATTGGGGGCATGGACTACAGGCTGGAGCTTGTCGAAAGGGTAACCGTTACCAGCATCGCTGCCCTGGTTGCTTAACTGGTTTGGTCACTTCCTCTGGAAGAAAAACCCAATCACTTGATCAGCTGGTGTGCATGATAAATGTGAGCATTTCCTGGGTTTCGTGGAGCACTGCGATACTGAATGAATTATCACAACGCCTCATAACCCCTCACATGACATTATTCCTCTTTTACGAGGGTTTCTCACACGTCTGTACTGTTATTTATGATTGCCAGTGAGACAAATGTGTTCAGTGAGTGATGCAGCACAAAATTGTATAGTTAATTCATACCGTTGGATATGTTATCTTAACACTCTTTTTTAAAGAATATTTTTGGAATTGAACCAAAAGAATCTGTGTTGAAAGTCCAAAACCTTCATCATTCTGTAGCCTGTTGTTTGTCCTGCTGTATGTGGCTTCTATTACCAAGTATGTCTGTAAATTTAATTATGAAAAAATAGAATGCACAACACCATAAACATCTTTAAAAACAGATACTTTATCTTTTTGGTAAAAAGTTATTAAATAGCTCTTTAAAATTAAAAGAACTATCAATGGATGTCTATAATGTAATGTTTATAGCAAATGACTTAAATAATGATCAACGTTTCATCATCATAAAAATTTCTTGGCACAACAAGATATGACATTTTAAATAAAAGCGATTTCCCGCTTTTCTCGATTCATCGTTAAAATTCTTTTTTGAACAATATTTCATTGAGTTGGACAGATATTTTAATCTGTTCCTGCAGCCACTGCTTGTGTTATCTGTGGAGCACTGACCACTTAACACAGACTCTATTATGATCTTCATGATCACTTTACAGAGCTTATTACCCATCTGCCATCACTGTCCCAAGTTCAGCCTTGAATATAAAAAGGATAGCTGTAGCGCCACTCTTTGTTTTCCTGCCCCTCTTGTCCTCACCCTTCACCCGCCCCCCTGCTCTGCCCTCCTGCTCCGCCCCCCTCCGTCCTGCAAAAGTTGGGTAAGAAGGTGTAGAAGACGATCCTGGACGACCCGGCCGCGATCCGTTCTCTCGCCGCCCGCCACCTCGGCACACTCCTGCACAGCACGCTGCAGCTCCACCTCTAGGGGGTGCCCTGCCCTGGTACCCAGCAGAGTCGGGGAGAACCAATGTCTGAAGATCTTATCACAGATCACCTAGTGAAGGAATAGCATCACTGTTATTATGTGTCTTCCCTAGAACTCTGAACTTATTTCACACATATTTTGCTGATCACAAAGCTGATCAATGCTCTTCTCTGCAAATATATATATGTACACACACACACAGGCCACTTAAATAGAAACACTCTTCTAATACTGGGTAAGACTGCCTTTTGCTCTGTTAACAGCTTTGATTCTTTGTAGGATTCAACAAGGTGCTGGAAACATTCCTTAAAGATCCTGGTGCATACACACACACACACACATTTTCAGAACCGCTTGTCCCATACGGGGTCACGGGAAACCGGAGCCTACCCGGCAACACAGGGCGTAAGGCCAGAGGGGCAGGGGACACACCCAGGACGGGACGCCAGTCCGTCGCAAGGCACCCCAAGCGGGACTCGAACCCCAGACCCACCGGAGAGCAGGACTGCAGTCCAACCCACTGCGCCACCGCACCCCACTCCTGGTGCATATTGATATGAAAAACTCATCTAATTGCTGTGAATTTGTCAGCTGCACATTTATGCCACAACTGTACCATTCCACCACATCTCAAACGTGCTCTATTGAACTGAGATCAAAGTACACTGAACTCAATGTATTGAATGCATTCATGTTTTTTACACCAAATTCTGACCCTACGATCAATATACCACAGCAGAAATGGAGATTCGTCAGACCACGCAATGGTTTTTCAGTCTTCAGCTTTCCAGATTTGGTTAGCCTGTGTCCACTGTAACCTCATATTCCTGTTCTTAGCTGATGGGAGTGGAACCCAATGTGGTCCTCTGCTGTTGTAGCCCGTCCACCTCAAGGTTTGGCATGTTGTGCATTCAGAGATCCTGCCCCCCAGTGTTGTAAAGAGTAGTTAAAATTAAAAGAGTTACTGTAGCTTCTTGTAAACTCAAACCAGTCTGGCCATTCTCCTCTCTCCCTCTGTCCGCTCTCACCAGCTGCTGCTCGCTGTTATGTATTCTCTGTAAACTGTAGACTGTGGTGCAAGAAAATCCCAGGAAATTTGTAATTTCTAAAATACTCAAACCACCTTGTTTGGTACCGTCAGTCATGTCACTTAAATCACAATTTTTCCCCATCCTGATGTTCCAGCAGCTTTTCTTGATGAGGTAATCATTAAGTGAAGGTCTTGGCCATATCTGCATGATTTTATGCATTGAGCTGCTACTACATGATTGGCTGACTGGATAATTGCATGAACGAGCAGGTGAACACGTGTTCCCCATTAAGTGGCCAGTGAGTGTATATAATATAATTGTGCTTTACATGTATAATAAAGGTACTAATAACAAACATAAATCACAGCTTAAACATTTATATAGAAAACTAACAATGCAAATATTATTAGGACTGTATGTAAAAGTCCTAAGGTTGAATGGCTCCTCCTTTTTCAGCCCTGAAAAATTTTGGATGACTTATGCTCTGCCCGGCTTGTTACCTACCTGAAGGTTGCTATTCACACGTTTCCACCCACATTTGTTCCTCTTCACGTCGCACCTTGAAACGCAGTCGAAGAAGTTGCAGTCCTCGTCGGTCGTGCAGTTCTGCTCTAGGATGGCTCTCATTTTTGGCTCAAAGAAAGCCATGTCCACATCGATTGCAACCACCTGCAGGGTAGGTAGTACAAAAATGCCACCAATGTGGTCAACACCTGTAGAATAATGCACTAACTACATACCTTTGCCCCAGTAAAGAGTCATTGATAATATTTCATGTTGTTCAATAAAGGTCAAACAATCTATATGCAGTTGCAAAATACAATGTCCAATTTTATTTAAAGAGGGTGCCCTAGATTTTAACTTAGAAATTGCTCCAGGAAGCAAAAAAAAAAATCCAAAATAGTTCAATGTGAATAACATAATTTCAAGACATGACAAACCGCTGTAAAAGATTTGTTTCATTTGCATGACTTGAATTAAGAAAATGATAATCTGCCAGATTGGCTGCTGAGACTGACATGCAGTCATCAAAGGAAATCTAGGAAAGAATCATAATAACTGATAAATAAATTTAATTTCCCCCTTAAACATCTCCATGGACAGGATTCAAAAGTTACATATTAGACTCAAAAGCAGCACCAGGCATTTTCATGTTTTGCATTTTCATGTTATATTTACTCTGAAGAAGTAGAGGTAAAAAAGAATCATTTGTCTTTTCTTAAATAGTTTGATATTTTTGATTTTTAACATCCATTATAGAACAGCATTTCAAGTCCACCCTGATGTATAATGATCTCAAGAGGTTGTATATTTCAGAGGCTCAGCATTAGCTGTGCAGTAAATGTTTTATAGTTTTCATATGTTTTATTAAGGAAATGTAACGAGTTCATCACTGTTTTTCACTGCAATAAGCGCTTAATACCAAAGAAATAATTTTATAATTTAATCCGAATAAATTGGGATGTATTTTATTAGTATGTTTTAACGTTCTAATCCAGCCAATATACACCAGAAAATATACCACAAACATGTTTTTTCTTGTTTTTTCCCCCACCAGTGTGTGCCAGACAGATTACAAGAAATAATTAACACAATTGCCATCATTAATTATTTTTTTGTTGAAATATTTGAGTACAAATGGTGTGGTCCAAAAAAAAAAACTCACCGTGAGGTCCTTCCTGACAGCAAAGTTCTCTGGCTTGATGTCACAGAGATGGAGACGGTGTGCAAAGTCACCGTCAAAGCACTGGACCATGTCGAGGAAGCTGAGGGCAATCTGAAGCACTATGTCCCTCACTAGGCCGCCTTGGCTTCGCCCTGTCTCCTTGTCTCTGGTGGACAGCCCCAGCAGCTCCTCCAAAGCAAAAAGGTGCTGGCTCCAGGCTTGGCCGGCAACCAGGTACTCAACAGCATAGAAGTGTCCACAGGAGCCCAGAACCTTGGCCACATGTTGGCTGAGGTCCTGAAGCACCCGGAAGAAGGTGTATTCCTCCTGCTGCAAGAGGGACCAGAGTGATGCCAGCTCTGCCCGTGAAAGTCCCCCCTGGTGCCGGCGCCGCAGCCCTCGTCCCCAGAGCCGGGGCACCGTGGTGTTCCTCACCTCCAGGCCCAGTGAGCTCTTCATCTCCAGTGTGGCATAAAGAACTACATCCATAGCAGACAGCTCGAGGGTATCCTGGTACTCCAGCAGGCCGAGGCTCTCGTAGGATGAGAAGTTCTCAAGCTTGGACTTGAGCACCACAGGCACGCCCTTCCAGTCAGCCTGCAGCACCTTCTTGCCATTCTCGTAGTAAAGGCATCGCTTGTACTGCAGCCGCCGGCTCACGCACAGGTCCTCACAGAGGTCCCCGGTGAGGACGCCCCGTCTGTACTGGTCGCACTGGAAATAAGAGAGACACGTGCCAAATGAGAGAACCAGACCTCCTTCTCTGCGCTCTGATCCACTGCCAGTCCCTGTTCTCAGTTTGTCTTTGCAAGCACTGAGACAGGGGGCAAATCCCACATAGACCCAGGAAATTCTGTTGAATCCGTATTCTTCATATCTTACAGCTTAACACAATCTGCGTTTCCATGTACATCTTACAGTAAACTGTACACAGGGAACAGTGACCTGTTCATTTTTGAATGTGTAATGACTGAAAGCCAGTTCAATTAAAAAAAATGCATTTTTGACATCAATCAAATACCTGCTCGTTTTGAACCTTACTGATAAATAAAAAAAAAAAAAAACAAAATTTAAATGTTGGTTTGGTTGGTGCATCAAGTTTGGTTTGTGAGTTTGATTTGTTGGTTTTTGCAGGTGGGTTTGGTTTGTTGGTTTGGTGGGTGGGTTGGAAAAGGTAGTTAAGCTTCTTGGTCTTGGTTAATGGAGACATATGTTGGCTGCACTGGATGTTGTTCTCTGTGGCTTCATGTTGTTGGTTTGACTGGGTCTTTGTGTACAGTTGTTGAAAAATATGCAGGGGGTATAACATCTTGTCCTGTGTATCTTCCATTTACATTTACATTTATTCACTTCCAATGAACTCTGTGTAGTGTTATCAGCCCACACACCTTATACACGATGGTGACTTACACTGCTAGATACACTACTTACACTGGATCACTCATCCATACAGCAGCGGAACACACACACTGTCACTCACACACTATGGTGGAACATGAACAGCATGTCTTTGGACTGTGGAAGGAAACCAGAGCACCCAAAGACTTACACTGCTAGATACACTGCTTACACTGGATCACTCATCCATACATCAGCGGAACACACTCTCTATGTGTCACTCACGCACTGTGGGGGAACCTGAACAGCATTTCTTTGGACTTGAATCTTGGTTCTTGAATGTCTTCTCTAGTAAACCTAGTGACTACTGTGAAAAGGGCAGCTGGCAATAGAGGAAAGACCATGTGATAGCATGGAAAGACAGCTGACAGGAGGGAACAGATCCCATCTGGGACTGTTGTGGGCTAGCAACTCAGGGGAGCAGCTGAGGTGGAAGTTGGTTCACAGGTGGATTTTACAGCTTTGATCTTGGAACGGTTATGTCTACGAGCAGCGAGTTACGCATGGGGGGAGAACCAGTTCGAATGGCGATGGAAGGCAGTTGCAGATTTGTGTCTGTGGGTGGAGGAAGGTAACATTGACAAGAGGCTTGAGGATTCATCAGGGAAGGAGAAGGTGCCTGGATGTGAGAGGGTGGAGGTCCCACGTTGATCACTCATTCTTGAGAAGTAGCTCAAGTCAGTCGGTTGAAGTCCAGCGGCAGGTTTCACCAAGTGAAGGTCTCTTACACACAAACAAGTTCCAGTGCCACCTGCAAGGGTGGTAAGATGACTGAAATAAACTGGCAAACAAAGGCGGGTTTGCATGATTATAGCTAAAAAATAAATAAAGAATTTTTTTTTATTTTCTGTGTATTGCATTCTTAGGGGGCACGGCGGCGCAGCGGGATTGACCTGTGCCCGCTCTCTGACGGGCCTGAGGTTCGTGTCCCGCTTGGGGTGCCTTGTGATGGACTGGCGCCCTGTCCTGGGTGTGTCCATCCCCCCCGGCCCCCCTACAGCCTCGTGCCCTGTGTTGCTAGGTTAGGCTCACTGCGACTTCAGCCAATGTGTGTGTGTGTGTGTGTGTTGCCTTGTACGCAAGTCGCTGCAGATGACTTTCTTGCGGATACAGGCCATTATTTTTGATCTTGCAGAATCAAACTCGTTGCCTCCTTGCCACGCACATGCAAGTGCTGCTCCGCATTTCCAAGACCAAAGTGAATTTTGTGGCGGGTGCTAAAGCTCAGCACAAACAGACGAGCTTGATCATTAGCGTGGCTTCCGTGTCGGAAACTATCACACACCATTTATGCTACAATCCATTTTAGGCGCATTCTGCTGGACTTGGGTTTTAAACGAAATGTAATTCCCACGAAGATAAGTTGAGACTCTACACTAGTAACGCCGTGTGTCTTAAATACAGTTAGCCTGCCTTATCCGTGGGTTTGGCATCCAAGGTTTTGACCAACCGGGGTTCGAAAATATTTTTGAAAAATCCAGAATATTCTCAAAAAGCAACATTTGAAATTCATACATTTATGTATGTTGGTGTACAGTATTACTGTACAGTAAATTGTACTCTTATGGTGGCATGCAGTATCCGAGAATATAGTCAGTATGATTTACGTGGGGTTTAGCAGTTGTAAATAGTACATATAGGTGGGGTTTCAAGTTATGAACACGTACAGGGTAAAATTACATCATTTCATATAAGTGTCCTGAGCATCCAAGGTTTTTGCACATCCGCGGGGTCCTGGAACCATATACCCACGGATGAGGCAGGCCGACTGTGCTTCCGTGGGTCGCTTGTAGACCTCGATTAACAGTTTTTCCGCAAACTAACAGCGCAAAGTTTTTAATGCTGCCGGGATGAATTTGAATATTATTTGTTGAAAATGAATAATTCAGGGCGCACAGAGTTCTTTTCGAAACGGCGTAGCCTAAGGTTACACCTTGTCGGGGTTACACAACAGAAGTTTGCCTTATTTTTGTTAAGCTTCGCAACAGACACCCAAACTGTTGGGAACGTGCTCGTGCACGTTAAACATGTTTTGGTGCATTGACTTGAACCGTCCTGCATCAGGCAGGTGCAGCACAGGTAGAGCTGTGCCTCCAGGCATCGCTGGTAACTATAACCCGAACACGTCGCATTCCTGGAAGATCTCTCTGCGAGCGCGAATGCATATAGAAATAAATGCGGCTGTGCCTTTACGGCGCACACGGAAGGCCTCCCCCGCAAAGCTGCTTGTGTATCTCCAAACTTCTGAAACGCTGGAATCCTCAAAGGTACCCATTAGGCTGGAGTTCAGTGCTCTTGACAGGCATCCCGCTGAAAAGAAACTATAATCACCGAGGGATGAAATAAAACAAAAAAGTAATGAAGTACAGACTCCTCTCATGTAATGAGCATATTTTATTTCTGAAAATCTGCTCAGAAGGGTCAGTTCTCATTATAAAAAACCCAGTTACTGTTAATAACCATTTATTATTATCATTATCATTATTATTATTATCACCATTATTTGTCAAGCTGTCAAATCCATGAACCTGCCTCTTGGGGTTTGTTTGTTGATCCTAATGTTCATGAAGATCCAAAATCCACCATGAGGGAAACAGATTGGAATTATACATCTGAATATTTTGTGCACTTTAAAATCATTACGGCCGAATGACACAGAACTCGACCAGAGGTGAAGGAAGACTTCTGAAAGTTCTGAAATTGTTTCTTTCAAGGAGGCCCAAGAGAAGAAGCCTCAACCATGGCTATTTATGGCAAAGTAGTTCTTGGTTTTGCTTCCAGCTCACATGGAACTTCTGATTGCTCATATCTGTATCATCTGTCATGCCAGACAACATGATTTTGCTGAGCTCACTCAGTCTAAATACCAAAAATCAACACAAAGAGTAAAAATCACTTTGAATTACAAAGCACATAAAAACTGCAAGAACACAATGGCATCTACAGAAATTCCACAGAACCCTACCATGATGACAGAGCTATGAACACATTAGAGCCACATGCCTAAAGTCAGATTTCATTTGCTGGAGACGTTACGCTGCCTTTCAACATCCATTTCAACAAATTTTAGAGACGTAGACTAAGCACACACCTTCTTTAGCCTCTTCTTGCAGTTAGACCTAACAAAATATGGATAATAACCAATAATAACCAATAAATCACTGCAGACCTGCCACTGAGCCTTTTTGGAAGAACAACGTGAGCCGGAGATCTTATGTGAGATGGAGACTTGTCTGATGGCATTTGTGGGGAACCAGGCGGGCTGCCAAGGGAGGGTTTGGGAAAATAGAAGGTCATTTCCTCATGTTTGTGCTTCTCGTGTATATATTTGTTTATTTTGGATGGGCCGGGCTTTCGAGTCTTCTTATCACTTTTTCTGCTTTGAAATAGTTTGAAGTAAAATTTAACTCGTTCCTCAATTACCCTGGAAAAATTAAGTTTTTTTATGGTTTTTCCGAAGCCCTTCTGCTGTATTCTTTTCAATAAACTTCTGTGCTTTAACCTGTTTTATATTTTTTTGTCTTCGTCTGTTTTTTCAGGAGGGGGGCGCGGTGGGCGCAGCGGGTTTGGCCTGTGCCTGCTCTCGGGTGGGTCTGCGGTTCGAGTCCTGCTTGAGGTGCCTTGTGATGGACTGGCGTCCCGTCCTGGGTGTGTCCCCTCCCCCCCAAGCCTTAAGCCCTGTGTTGCAGGGCTAGGCTCCGGCTTGCCGCGACCCCCACCCGGAACAAACGGGGTGTGTGTGTGTGTGTTTTCAGAGACTGACAACGCCATAGACTTAATGAGAACAGCGCTGCTCCAGGTGTGAGACGAAGCCTTCAGTGAGGAATTTAATGATTTTTTACTTTACCCAGCTGTATCAACACATGTATATATAATTATAAAACTACAGCTGAGTGACAAAATAACTTATAACTTGGTCTTCCTTCTCTCCTCCACATCTGTTTGTTCTTTGCCTCTTCTCTCCCTCTCTTTAAGTCACTCTTTCCATCATGGCATTTTGGAAGAACTGACCACAGGATCGGGGTCTATTGAAGTTCATTTTCGCTCTTCTCCTTTTTCTCTGCTCATCCAGAGGTTATACAGTTGCTGTAAGTCATTCATCCAGACAGTCGGCTGTCCTCCTACCCCACCTTGTGTGATTTTGTACCTTGTTTGACAGCATTTTACCTTCATGTTTGATTTTACCCGGTAAGGTGTGGTGGGGCTGCTCATGTCAACTTAAATTCATTCCATGTAATGCTGATATAGGGAAAACAAGGAGAGGAAGGATTTGCATATTTATTTATAGTCATATTTGTTTTTAGCAGGGGAAAATGCAGAAGGAGGAAAGATCAAGGTCCATAAACATTAATTATAAAACACACACACACACACACACACACACACACACACACACATTTTCAGAACCACTCGTCCCTTACGGGGTCACGGGGAACCAGAGCCTACCCGGCAACACAGGGCATAAGGCCGGAGGGGACGCACCCAGGACGGGACGCCAGTCCGTCACAAGGCACCCCAAGCGGGACTTGAACCCCAGACCCACCGGAGAGTAGGACTGCGGTCCAACCCACTGCGCCACCGCACCCCCTAATTATAAAACATTTTCTTTTAATTTTTTAAGACTCTGTGAGTCATGCTCATGTAAAAATTTTATGGGAAAGCTCTAGAAATGGGTGTTTGACTATCATGAAGTAACTCTAAAAACGTAATCCTCTTTGTCCCTGGCCTTGGTGTCTTTGGCTTTGTTCCGACTTTGTAATGCATCAAAATACTCCATCCTTGCTTTTATTCAGCAGACACTTTTCTCCAAAGCAACTTCCAATGAACTCTATGTAGTTACCAGCCCACACACCTTATTCACCATGGTGACTTATACTGCTAGACACACTACTTACACTGGGTCACTCATCCATATACCAGTGGAACACACACACTCTCTCTTTCACTCACACACTATGGGTGAACCTGAACAGCATGTCTTTGGACTGTTGGAGGAAACCAGAGCACCCAAAGACTTACACTGCTAGATACACTACTTACAGTGAGTCACTCATCCATACATCAGTGGAACACACACACACTCTCTGTCACTCACACACTAAAGAGATACACGAAAAATACTGAAAGATACTGCAAGAATGATACAGTTATAGTGTAACTGCTTGCCACAAGTGCAAGTACCAGCAGCTAAGAATATTGTGTGATGGACTGGCATCCTATCCAATATATCCCTGCCTCGCCCCACCTTTCACGCAGTGATTTTTGGATAGGCTATGGACCTCCACGACCCCAAACCAGGACAAGCAGTAAGTGAAAATGAATGCATTATAGATAAGCAATGATACTTTTTATCACTGTGAATCAATGTTAAATATACCACGATTAATCTGTGAGTTCTGACCACTCATGGAAGCTCCCAAGAGCACAGCTGTGATTTCTAGTCCTATGACCCCACCATTAGAGGAAAAGCCAGAAGGGGACAAGTAAGAGTCTTTTAAATTAAGCCTACCCCCGACGATTCCCTCCGGCTCCATGTGGACTTCCACACAACAACACGACCGCTGACCTTCTTTCATCATGAGCTTGTCTGAGTGCTGCTGTCCAGCACAGTAGCTGCAGCATACAATGTCACTTCTTTATGTGTGTGTATGCACGTGTACGTGTGTGTGTACGCAAGCAGGAGCAAGTAAAAGTCCTACCAGTCTTTGTATGATCTTCTTACTCTTGTCATCAGTACAGAAGTCTGAGATCATGGTCCTGTGCACGAAGAGCAGGCCATTGAGAAACACCCACATCCCAAACCAGAAGAGGACGATGAGCAGGGTGCTCCTCCGGCTGAACTTCGGCTTGAGCCACCGGAGCCCGGAGTCCCCCCTGGATGGCCACATGGCCGGTCCTCGGCAGTCTGCCGTCACCCGTCTCGCGCTGAACTCAGCAGGACCGGGTCACTGGGCCCCCGGCGGCTGGCAGGGGGCTCTCTGGGGTAACCGGCCACGCATCATCCAGGGGTCGTGATGCAGCCATTGTCTGCTCCGAGAACTGACTGTGTGTCCTGTTCCCCTCCGGGGTGTTTCTCATCGCTGCTCCTGTTCGCCTGCCTGCCCTCAGACACACACACACACACTCACACACACACAACGTGGGCAGGCCGACTGCTCTGCGTCGCTCCACCGCAGCTATCAGGCAGTGAGCTCAGCAGAGGCTGGAATTGCTCTTTTCAAACACAAGCACCCCCCCCCCACCTCCAACTGCTCGGCCCCCCGCTCGGCTCCCCGCCTCCTCGGATGCCCTGCCTTTTTTTTTTTGGAACATGCGGACTGCCCCATTCCGTTTCCACAGCAGCAGACTCTGTGACGCGCCCCAGCACGGCGGCTGCCCGTCAACCTTTTCCGTCTGCTGAATCTCAGGGCTCCATCCTTGTATGGAATCTCAAGGATTGTCCAAATTGAAGTTATTTCCAGGGAAGGAGGCCGTACCCATGCTGAGACGGAGCATCCTGGTGCGAACTCACTCGTGATTGTTTTCCTGATCTTTAGCAGCCATCCAGTCCTAACAACAGAATTAAAGAACGACTTAAAGAACTCAGTGTCGTCAGGGAGCGTGACTCACAGGTACAAGGAATTTTATACACATCTGACAGGGTGTTTATCTACTGGTTCCACAGAATCACGGCTGTATTTTTAGTATCGTTTTATACAAGGCAAAACATCCACTCTTCAAATTTCCACAGCAATTTATTATTATCTGTCATCCTGGGGAATAGTTCTCAGGTTCTGTCCAGCACTGCACCTGTAAGGTACTCACTTATATTCTATATGTTTCATTAGGACACATCTTTCATTATGATATTTTTATTTTTGATGACAGGCAATAGTAACAGTAGATTACCTATATCGAAATATTTTATTAATTTTGTTTATTTTACCCCAGTTGGGCACGTGTTCCGAGTCGCTACAATATTGCCATCTAGCGTTCGGAACGCGTACTTACAGAAATGGAAAATGGGTCAATGGGCCGACAGTTCAAATCTCACACACACACCCTCACACACACACCCACACCCACACACACACACACACACACTGACTGAACCGCTTGTCCCCTTTGGGGTTGCAGCGAGCCAAAGCCTAACCAGGCAACACAGTGCGAAAGGCTGGAGAGGGAGGGGACACACCCAAGACGGGATGCCAGTCCATCACAAGGCACGACCAAGTGGGACTTGAACCCCAAACCCACGGGAGAGCATGATCCAGTCCAACCCACTGCGACACTGCAACCCCCTACTAAATAAATAAATAAATAAATAAGCAAGCAGGCGGTTTTATTATGTAATGGTTGATGTTTAAAATTATTTCTCTGGGCTACATGTCTATTATTGATTTTAATAGTCTTCTTCTTCTTTTTTTTTTAAATAACTAAGTGTACATTTGATTTCGTGCCTTTGTAACGAGGAGATGGTGGGATAGTATGAACAGCAGCATGGAAAATTGCACGTGCCAGTGTTAAGCTACGCCGTGATGCAACTTTCGAACACATGAATTAATAAATACTTCAGCTACAAAAAAAAAAAAAAAAAAAAATCAACACCTTATCAGCTGTTCGGTGATGAAGGAGCTCTTGTTAGATCCTGAAGGATGGAAGGATAGAAGAAAGAGAGCAAAACTTTGCTTAGGAAAACAAAATTCTGGGAGCTCCACTGCAAAAAAATAAGATGTCCTGGAAATACAGCCAGTAATATTTATATATTTCCAAAGATGACAAGAAGTGACGGCATCTTTACTTTAGATAAGGAAAACTAATGTATTTTTGGATTGAAGGAAAGTGATGATCCCGGTAAATTTGGAATTGCGGCTAAGGGTATAAAATGATGCTCCCAGTTTCTGTGGAAATGACAGTAGGCCTATACATAATGGTGCACTTCCACCAACTCATTACATTTATCCCTAAACTGGGAAGGATTTAGCTCGTATAGAGATGTGGTGCCCTATACGTTTACTCAATAAGGACTATAAAACAGTTCTCTCCATATTTACCAGAATGGAGAAAAATGTTTTAGACAGTATTATAGATGGAACATGAAAAATCTTCACGAGAAAGCGACACTTTGTTAATAATAGTATTGATATTGGGGGGGGGGGGGGGGGGGGGGGGCAGAAACAGATCTATTTGTTCTGCTTTTGGAATCACAGATAGAAATTGTGGTTTGAGCTCCTTCATGCAGTGGAAACCTGGTCTTATTTTGGTTTCTCTTTTAAAGCTGCATTATTTGGCTTTTATGACCACCAGAGACGGAATGGCACAGTGTACTACATAATCAGTATTTTTTAATATTGTGTGCATAAGTGTAAATTCAGTAATGCAGCTTCTTTGTTTCCACTGTTTGTAAAAGAAGTTAAACATTAGAAGAATGCTTTTCTGAATTCTAAACATTTCAAAACTGCTATAACTGTTACTGTTGACGTCATCTTTTTTCTGTTTGTGTATTTTTTATTTATGTTCGTATTTTGTGTCTTTTCTTTTTGGGACCCATTGGGGATTGTATTGTTGTAATATTACTAAGTGAGGTTCTGTGTTCTGTTCATGATGTGCATTTTGTTATTGTTATTTTCAATAAAGTTTGGGGGAAAAAAAAACACTTCAATCCTCTTACAAAGTGCAACATATAGATACTTAATGGACGCTTCGTTACGTCATGACGCAAGCTGCTAAAAACAGAGCGGTGATTTTAAAAAAAAAGAAAAAAAAGGGCGGAGCTATGGCTGAAGGACGTTCCGACGTTGAACGTCATGACGCAAATTGCAAACGCCACAATGGCGGCGAGTTGCACACTGCAGGATTATGACATTTGTTTAGTACCACTGCAAGGTGGACGGTGTTCCAGGAGTTAGGTTTTCAGTCATTTTAAAGGAGAAGAATTTTTTTGAGAAGAGGGTCGTCATGGCACATCGGTACTTCCTCCTCTCCTCAGGCTGTAGGACCCTCTTTAAAAGTCTATTTTCTCCTCACATCCGAAACGGAGCTTCTTCTTCTTCCCTGGTGGGTCTCGGTCTCGGATTCGGGTCTCTTCAGACTCTTGGGTTCTTTTGGGAGACGGTGTGAAATACGCCTAAAAATGTCTCAGTTTAGACATTCGCAGTAGCTGGCTTTGTAGAAATGCTGTTAACGAACACATTGCATGAAATTAAATGCGGCCAGGAGGACAGGAGGCCTCTGACATTCACACATTCATCATGAATTTCATGGTAAACACGTCGACGTCGTTACATCATCATCACCAGTCAGGCACAGCTCTGTACACCATATATTTGGCTAAACTATGTAATATGAGCAGTAAATGTTCATTTTGCATACAGAGAGTTTGTTTGCAAAGCGGAGTTGGTTTCTGTGTATTATGCAGCCATATATATAATTATTATTATGTTTAGTCAGTGGTGTCAGTTGAGTTGATGCTCAGTATGTAAACACGACTGGGAATAAAATAATGAACACTGTCACTGTGGTCTGTATTTAATTCGTAGCTTTTTGGAAATTTACATTTACATTTTTTTTTTTTTTTTTTTTATTTTAATTTATCAGACACTTTTCTCTAAGCGACTTCAGTCCACACACCTTATTCACCCCGGTGAGTTACACTGCTAGATACACTGGGTCACTCATCCAATCAGTTTTGTTTCTGTCTCATTTACATATATGTATATAAATAACATGCTCATAACATACAGGAAACACTTTCTAATTTAATTACATACTTTCAACTTGGTATTCAAGATTCACTTTGAATCACACATTGACTGTGAGCTTTGGGAGTGAATTTGAGCAATTCTTGTTATCCTTACTGTTACAGTGCTAGATTCACAGTGATTCCTTTTTTTATTGTAGCAGGCTATGAGCATCAATTCAGAGTTACATTTTGCGTTTATTCATTTACCTAACACTTTCCTCCAAAAGTGTTTTGCAGTGTTAAGGTGCTTACAGTTTTTTTTTACCCATTTTTACAGCTGCATAATTTTACTGGGGCAATTTAGGGTACGCACCTTGCGCAAGGGTATTGCAGCTAGGTGAGAGTCGATAACCACTACATCACCAGCTCCTTGGTCAAGGGTCCTACAGCAAGTGTAGTGCGATTTGAATCAGGAACCTTGAAATTATAAGGGAACAGACCCTTGATGATGTGAGGGTCGATAACAGTATTATTGATTGTTGATGTTTGTGGATTCCATTGTTTTTCCAACCTACAGTCAACCATAAATGTAGGAAGTAATGTGCAATAGTGTAAGAAAATTGAATTTGTTTTTTCCTGCATCTTTTGGAAAGGCATGCGGGCTACCTGACACCCAGCTTGTACTCTATAAGGGAACAATTCTGGCCAGTGTGCTCGGGACCTACAGAAGACTTTGCTCCAAACCTCCGAAAGGTGAGATTCAGCTGCGACTGATGTACTGTTTTTCTTATGCGCTCAGAGTGTCACAGGGTCATTCAATAACAGTATTGCCATTGCTTTGTGTGTCACTGACATGTCACTGTGGCAGATGAACATTAACTCTGTGGAGGAGCAGCTTGTTTGGAAATTGAGTAAATCTTATTGACATCAATTTTTGTGTTCTACATGTTTGTCTGTCAGACACTTAGTGAAATTTGTGTTTTTTTTTGTTTAGTTTGTTTTCCTTGTTTATTATGCCTTTTGTTTTTAGACAAAAGTCAAGTTTTTAACATATTGTTAGAATTACTGGACAACACTCATCTATTGTAATTCTGTCTCCCAGTACCTGCCCAACTTCTTATTCAATGCAGATTGCTGGTTAATTCATCATTTGAGCACATGCAATGTGTGTCTGCTTATGGCTACTTTAAGCTTTATTTTCTTCACAGTCAGTAAAATGTTAATATTACAGATGTCCTGTAATTTGTATTGTGTCCCTAAATCTTTTATATCCCTCTATATAGTCTTAACTAATAGTGTATATTGTAGGACTTATTTTAACATTTTTGTTAACTTTAGGTGCAGTGAAAATTATAACTTTTTAAAATTATATTATAATTAAAATACATAGCCTCTACACCTTCCAATTCAGTACCGTTTGTTAATGGACTCATCCCATAAACATGCAAATTCTGATCATTATTCCTAACCAATGCTGGACACGAGAACCAACTTCTGTGGCAACAAGTTGAATGAAGGCAATTCCACAGTACTTTCTCTTTTCTGTCTCAGTACATTTTTCCACCAACTAAAGGAGGGACTTGAAAACATATGTGACGCTTGCTCCACGGCAGACAAAAATTTAAAATAGCGGAAGATCCAATTAAAAATTACCCAAAAATTAGTAACACAAGGACCCAGTGTAATTAATTTTTTCGCTCACTGTTGTTAATTCTAGTTAGAGAATACGATATTTTTCTCCCCAGGGTTTGAGAAATTTTTCCCCAATAACAGTCCTAAGAGCAGCGAGGCCAAGCCGACCAAAGCGGAAGCTAAAGGTACCACCATCCCTCTTGTACTCTCTTCTGCTACTTGCCTGTCTATCCTGTGCTCAGTCATTCAGGAATCATGCACTGTACAGCCTGCAGTCGTTGGCTTTGTCTCCTGTTTCCTCTCATGTGTCCTGTCTTCCCAAACAGAGAATAACTGTGTTGAAATACATCTCTGTTAAGACTGCATGCAGTGAGAAATTTTAAACATGTTTATGTAATGTATAAGACAGATCTTATTAGACATTTGTTTGAATTTCTGTCTTTCTATGTAGCATGCAAGGTAGGTTTTTCAGTTCTGTATTTGTGATCATTCAGAGAACTGTAGCTGAACTATATACTCTCAGGTATTGTTTGTGTTGCAGTCTCATTCCTCTTTTCTTACTCTTTGTATAATGGAAAATGATTAAAAGTTTTAGCATACTACCTGAAAGATTTGTGCGCTTTAATTTTCTGTGGCACTTAGTTGAGCCAAGTGCTTGAATTTCTGAGAGATTTTAGCATTATTCCCTGAGCCTCTCATTACTTTATTTTATAACTTCATGTGGGGACTTGGCATCATTATCAGAGGTAACTTTTTTAGCCTGAGTCGTTTTATTTGTAAGACTTTACATATTTGCTCTGAAATAAAATGTTGTATGCACATCAAAACTTCTGTGAAATAAGTTTGATTAGCTCTTCTGCTCTTTCAGAGGCCAAGCCTGCCAATGCACAGAAAGCCTCTGGGAGATCATCTGGAGGAGGGAGTGACAGTAGTGGTGGGGGATCAGCTGGTGGGGGAGGGAGAAGAGGTGGGAGAAAGGAGGACTCAAACTGGTGGACCCGGTTACAGAAGGTGAGATCTGAAGCAGAATTATGAGTAATAACTTCAGTTTGAAGCTGAATTAAGAATTATTGAAATGTACTGTCTTATAATTTGGTTGTTATATTTACCGCAGGGTGAGATACCCTGGGACGATAAGGAGTTCCGCATGTACTTCCTGAGTGCAGCAGCCTTCTGGACCACGGTTGGCTACTATTTCTTCTTCCGCAATGCTGCCCAGGAGGTCACTTGGAAGGACTTTGTCAACAGTTACCTCTCCAAGGGAGTCGTGAGTGTTCTTGTCCTGTCCACTTTCGATGAATAGTCTTCAACCTGTCCATGGAACTGTTTACATAAATGGTCCGTTTTACTTTGATTCTATTTCAAGAAACTCCTTTTGACATGAGACTTCTCATTTAGGCCTAGCATCATTTAAGTGCTACTTTGTGTTTGACAAAAACCAAGCTTTCTCTCTACAGGTTGACAGACTGGAAGTGATCAACAAGCGCTATGTCAAAGTCATCTTTTCTCCTGGAAAGGCTCCAGTCAGCGGAGTGAGTTTTTGTCGTTACTTTTTAATGTTCTCTTCTTTAGTGCCAGACTTTGAATCCTCTTTGGCCTTCTGGCAGAGTTTGAAGGAGTGACGTTAAAGGGCCCTTGAACACTCTGCTTTCACCTTTAATCCATGCTTCTACCTTTTAGGCTTTTGACCTACATTAAGTATTAGAGTGTACTTTCCATCTCGGTTCTGTTTTATAGTTTTTCCTGACAAAACTGTAGCAGTTGTAATGAAGCTGATGGTGAACGTATCACTGCACCTTATCCTGGAGGAGGTTTAGTTTTGTAGCTTATTGTAGTAGTAATAGTTTATGCTGTGTTACTCTGAAATGCTATTTTTCTCCTATGTATGTCCCAAACATATTATGGGAATGACAATAAAGTTGACTTTGAATGTACCTGGCAGCCTTTAGCTCTGTCTCATTGTGAACATCATTTTTGGAAGTGCTGAGTGCTCCTTCATAACTTGGTGCTTTCTGCACACAGCAGTATGTGTGGTTCAACATTGGCAGCGTTGATACGTTTGAGCGAAATCTTGAGACAGCGCAGGTGGAGCTTGGCATCGAGGGGGAGAACAGGCTGCCGGTGGTCTACACCTCTGAGAGTGATGGGTGAGGGAGACCTTAATTACTGTGTTTATCAGTGTTCCTTATTAGGAGGTGATAAGCCTCTCAGTCTAAGCTACTCAAACTCTTGAGGGGCAGTTGGTAGTTGTTAGAGCCATCGCATTGCAATCGAAGGACCTGGATTTGAATCCCTGCTCGTGTTGTATTACCTTGAATTACTTTTCCAATTAAAAAAATACCCTGCTCTCTGTTTGTGATTAATGTTGCATACAAGTCTCACTCTGTAAGTCTTCTAAACTAAATAATGGTTAATAACAGTTCTGGTTACTAGATTCTGAAGCAGGTGTCATTGTGGTAATAACTAAGACGTGGTACTATGGTTAAAGATTTGCTTGTATTACATGATACATACAATTTCACCAAGGTCACATGTTTTTTCATTTCCATGCTTGGTGAATGTCCACAGTCTTTTTCTGTGTCGAGGAGAAGCGTAAGAGAGAAATTTGTTTGACTGGACATCCTCATAGGGGAACAAAGGATAAAAAAAGTTTTATCGCAATATGTCCTTTGTGAACTGTAGCCAAACTCTTTCTTCTGCTCCTCCAGTTCCTTCCTCCTGAGCATGCTTCCCACAGTGCTGATCATCGCCTTCCTGCTCTTCACACTGCGACGTGGCCCTGCAGCTGGCGGACGTCCTGGCCGTGGTATGGGTGGCCTTTTCAGTGTGGGTGAAACCACTGCCAAGGTGCTGCGTGATGAGATTGATGTCAAGTTTAAAGATGTGGCAGGCTGTGAGGAGGCCAAACTTGAGATCATGGAGTTTGTCAACTTCTTGAAGAACCCTAAGCAGTACCAGGACCTGGGTGCTAAGATCCCCAAGGTATGTGGAATGGGATTGAGAACGGAAAATGTCTTCATGTGCAAATATGGGTGGCACGGTGGCATAGCGGGGAGAGCTGCTGTCTCACAGTGCCTGGGTGGTACAAGAGGACATGGGTTCGATCCCTGCTCAGCCTGTGTGTAGTTTGCATGTTCTCCCCATGTCTGCGTGGGTTTCTTCCGGGTGCTCCGGTGTCCTCCCACAGTCCAAAGACATGATGTTCAGGTTCACCCTTAGTGTGTGAGTGACAGAGAGAGTGTGTGTGTTACACTGGGTCACTCATCCATACATCCGTGGAAGTAGTGTATCTAGCAGTGTAAGTCACCTTGATGAGCAAAGGTGTGTGAACTGATAACTACATAGTATCCATTGGAAGTTGCTTTGGAGAAAAGTGTCTGCTAAGTAAATAAATGTAAGTGAAATGTAAATATGTTTTCTACTTTTTTCTGTGAAATTTAAACAGTTCTTCCATATGAAGTTATTATGGACAGTTTAAAACCCAAGCGCTTTGCCCATGTTCTGCCCTCTCAGGGAGCCATCCTGACAGGACCCCCTGGTACAGGAAAGACCCTTTTGGCCAAAGCCACTGCTGGGGAGGCCAACGTCCCCTTCATCACAGTCAACGGCTCAGAGTTCCTGGAGATGTTTGTTGGCGTGGGGCCAGCGAGGGTGAGTGACACAAAGTGTTCTCCTTGTTCTTAGTGTTAGTTTTTTGGCTGGATTGCAATGCTACAGTACGTCAACAGCCTGTTTTCTTGGCTTTCCTGATTTATTAAGCAGAAGGTATTATTACCTTATTAGCCTTAAATCTGCTTATAATTATCCTGAGGAATTTCTATAAATATTTTACTAACTGAAGTTTTTGTACCTTTCTGTATTTCTGAATTCCAGTGACGTTATTGTGCTAGTATTCTTATGACTAATTTTTCTCGTGACGCTTCAGAAACTGGCCAAAATCTGGTCACATGTTCTCTGGCTTAGATTTGAAGTTGGGTAGTAATGTGTTTGATTGTATTTGAAATATAGTAATTTCTTTCACTTCCAGGTTCGAGACTTGTTTGTACTGGCCCGTAAAAATGCCCCCTGTATCCTTTTCATTGATGAAATTGACGCAGTGGGACGCAAGAGAGGTCGGGGCAATTTTGGTGGACAAAGTGAGCAGGAGAACACCCTCAACCAGTTACTGGTGGAAATGGACGGTAAGCGAGAGTAGTTCTGGTAACCATGGTGTTAATCATTTGCACTGACATTTCAAGCTGAAATTCCTACCTGGACAGATTTAGATTTGGGACTGTTGTGGGTCCTCTTAACATTTAATTAAAAAAAAAAAAGAAAAAAGATAGCAGCAGAGCAGGATATAGACCATGAGGAAGGAAGTTGTAATTCAGAAATGGCCATCATCTACAGTACACTGCTGTGATTGTGAAGGTCATCTTTCATCTATCAAGGGTTCAACACAGCCACAAATGTGGTGGTGCTCGCAGGCACCAATAGACCTGACATCTTGGATCCAGCGCTCATGAGACCTGGCCGCTTTGACAGGCAGATATATATTGGTATGCACTCCTGTTGTTTTTATCACCACTCCTTTGTTATATTTCTGTGTTATGAGTTTCTTAAAAATGAGCCTCTTGTCATGAGCTAGTGACTATCATGCACTCTACCTATCTGTCGTTTATGTTTCAAGGCCCCCCTGACATTAAGGGCCGGGCGTCCATCTTCAAAGTGCACCTGAGGCCTCTGAAGCTGGATTCAAGCTTGGACAAGGGGACTCTGGCCAGGAAGATGGCAGCACTTACGCCAGGTTTCTCAGGTGAGGCACCGATCGTCACCAAGGTCACAGCTTTGCATGCTGGCACATTGTCTGTGCAACCGTATGCCAAGGTTTTTCTATAGGTATGTTAAGCTCTGAGGGGCCGATTATCTGTGTTGACATTTTTACAGTAAATACATTTATTAATTTAGCTGATGGTTTTTTCCAAAGCGATTTACAATGTTAAAGTACTTAGAATTATTTACCCATTTATACAGCTGAGTAATTTTTACTGGAGCAATTTATGGTAAGTACCTTGCTGAAGGGTACTTCAGCTGGAGCTGGAGGTGGGAATTGAACCTTGGTTCCAAAGGAAGCAGCTCTAACCATTACACTACTAAATACCCCTTTACTGATCAGTTTTGTATTTTTAAAGAAGCAGCATCATTACATAATTTTACCAACCTCGAACAGTGCTGTTGAAAGAATGTTGACCAGTTGATTAAATATGTGCATCATAACATTGATCTGATCACTTTATCAATACTCAGCCCCTCGAATAACTTGAGAATGCTGTTGCTGTGTGTATATTTGTTTCTCATTGGCTGGATGTTCCTGTGTTAGGGGCTGACATTGCCAATGTGTGCAATGAAGCAGCACTAATAGCTGCTCGACACCTCTCAGACACCATCACCCAGAAGCACTTTGAGCAGGCCATTGAACGCGTCATAGGAGGTGAGCACACCGCATAAGGTGGATCCAATCTGAGTAGCTTAATGCTGGATGTGTATGTGAATTGGAATTTTTAAAAACATTACTGTAATTTTTGAGTATGTGCACATCATATGATTTGGCTGGGCATTTGCATATTCAGGCCTTGAGAAGAAGACCCAGGTGCTCCAGCCTGAGGAGAAGAAGACTGTGGCATATCATGAGGCCGGCCATGCCGTTGCAGGGTGGTACTTGGAACATGCAGACCCCCTACTGAAGGTTAGCTAGTCAGACAGCGTTCTTAATTGTTAATCCAGCCTTTGGCAGGTTCTACTGCCACATAATGCTTAAAGACAAACTTGAACAAGCAGTAATTGAATCCTAAGGTTCTTAATATGGATGTAGAGGTTATTTTATTCTGTCAACGTTGGCCACTGTTTCTACTCAAGAAAGGCAGTCCCCATCTTCAAGGGTCTTTTTGTTCAGTTTAAGTGACATTGTTAATGTTTTAATGTGTTTCCTTTTCCTTATGCCTTCTGTGATTGGCTGCTCCCAGGTGTCCATCATCCCTCGGGGGAAGGGTCTGGGCTATGCCCAGTATCTGCCCAAAGAGCAGTATCTCTACACAAAGGAACAGCTGCTGGATCGCATGTGCATGACCCTTGGGGGGCGTGTATCTGAGGAGATTTTCTTCAGCAGGATCACCACAGGGGCTCAGGATGACTTGAGAAAAGTCACTCAAAGCGCCTATGCTCAGGTGGGTCAGGGGTACCCTAAGCTAATCATGTGACTGTGACACAGAAGTAAGTTGTTGGTCTCCAAAAGCAGATTAGGTAAAATGCATATTAGTCCTGAACAATTTCTTAAACTCCATCATTTTATAACTGTTTTGGATATTTTCAGTAAATATATTTTTCTGTTTGGATCAGCTTCAGAAGTGCGATGTAACATATAGTTTCCACAAAGAAACCTTTGTGGGTTTAATTTTTTTTTAAAAAACTTTCTTGCTTGTCAGTGTGACTAGTTGAGCTCGCCTCTCTAATGTACAATTCTACAGATTGTACAATTTGGAATGAATGACAAGGTGGGCCAGGTATCCTTCGACCTCCCACGGCAAGGCGAGATGGTGCTGGAGAAACCCTACAGCGAGGCCACAGCTCGCCTCATCGACTCAGAAGTGCGGCAGCTCATCAACACAGCATACCAACGCACCCATGCCCTGCTGTCAGAGAAGAAAGCTGAAGTGGAGAAGGTAAAGCTGCAGCATGATGGTGCCAGTATCTCCTGATCCCTGGAAATCCTCAGGATCAGAAGACATTTCGCTTGTTAAATTCCTTATTGCTGTGATATGTGTGTGCTGGCTGCCTTGTGAGAGGAGATGAATTAAGTCTTAATTTTCTCAGTTGGAATCCATGTGTTTGTCACATTCTTGTATGTTGTGGATATTATGCACATTCAAAGCAGTAATGTGTTATTCACATATGTGAAAGGTGGCGCTTCGCCTACTGGAGAAAGAGGTGCTGGACAAGAACGACATGGTGGAGTTGCTGGGCCAGCGGCCTTTCGCCGAAAAGTCGACATATGAGGAGTTTGTGGAGGGTACGGGGAGTATGGATGAGGACACCTCTCTACCCGAGGGTCTGAAGGACTGGAACAAGGAGCGTGACAAGGACAAGGAGGAGAGCACTGATGAGCAGATTGCGCGGCAGATCACAGGCGGAATGCCTTTCTGAGCACTCCTCACAACCAAGATAGGAGAAGGGAAGGAGAAGTGGAGGGGAGGGTTGGTGGTACTGTGAAGCTTTGGTCCGTGAACTCATTGGTGGTCAGCCAATAGCAGCAGTGCAAATTTTCCTTAGCAGACCCCATAACAGAAGACCTAACTTAATGTCATCACTTGTTGTTGCCCATCACCTGTGTGTGTGTGGTGGGGGGTCTTGGTTGTTAATAGACGCACCTTCCTTGGAAGGTGTTTTCTCAAGGAGTAGAAGAATTAAAGAGAAACTTATTGATTGTGAGAAATAAAAGTTAATTTACAACTTGAAGGATGTGAAGATAATGGTTTTACGCAGCTACTTCGAGACACGGAATGTACATAAAGATGCATTTGGTGGTTGGAACGAGAGAAACTATCTTTGCAGCTTGCTTGTTAATTCTGCTTCTGTGAAGTGGATGGGAAGCAAAATTCTGAAAGTAAATGCTTCGCTTTCATTAAATCAAAATTATCAGTTGTTGGTTGTTCATGTTTGGCTATATGTGGTATTGCTCTGAATTAAGAAAGTAGTCAAAGGGATTTTGAATCTCACCAAAGACAATTGTCATGTGAATATGATTTAAATCAAGGCTTCTTTAATTGGCAATAGTGTTGTGTGTTGACAAGATTCAGGTGCAGAGCAATCATCAACATTACTGTTACTCAAGTTGAATTTTTGTTTTAACCATGAATGGAATAATCAATGTTGAGAACATTTGCAAATTAGTGGATGATGTGGCAATTTCCATTCAGCACTCATGAAACTGCTTCAGATGCCAAATCAACACTTTTCGCTTTTGAAATGTTTTTCAACACTAACGTTAACATACCTGAGAGAGACAATAAAACGTGTTTCCAACTCAGACCGACACAGGTGTTGATGCGTGTGATTCTTTAGCCATCACGTAAATGGGGTGGGACAGTGAGTAGCATTGCTGTCTCGCAGCAGCTGGGTGGTGCAAGAGGAAGTGGGATCGATTCCTGGTTAGTCTGTGTGAAGTTTGCATGTTTTCCCCATGTTTCCATGGGTTTCCTTTCACAGTCCAGACATCAGTGGATTGGTGACTCTAAAATCACCCATAGTGTGTGTGAGTAAAAGAGTTTCACTGGTTAAGTGACCCATTGTAAGTAGTGTATCTAGCATTGTAAGTCACCTTAGTAAATATTGTGGGGTGATAACACTGCATAGTGTTCAATGGGAGTCACTTTGGAGAAAAGTGTCTGCTAAATGAAAAAATGTAAATGTCTGTAAGAGCACATAATTTGGTTGGCACTCCAGCCTGTCCTATCTTGCCTTGCCCTACCTCACCCACTTGGCAAAAGCTTTGCAATGTGGAATTCCCTGGGCCCTGAGTCAGCGCTCCAGACGTGCCCTACTTCCCGCTCAGCTGACTTCCCAAAGCAGCTGTGTAAACCACATGCACCAAGTGTCATACACTGACTTTTGTGCATTCTTTGTGTCTCCCATCACAGCTGTATTGTCAAGGAATGCCAGATATTCATGAAACTGGGGAAGACACTTGCTATAGTACCCCTGAATGCAAGGTACTCTAAATTGCTCCAGTAAAATTACCTAGCTGTATAAATGGATAGATAAGTCTAAGTTGCTTTGGAGAAAAGAATCAGCTAAACTGTAAATCTAACGTGCAGCAGTGCAGTACATAAGATTGTGGATACTGAATAGTATGTAGAAAAAATTGTATCAAAGTAATGACCTCAATAGGTCACTGAGAACACTATAAAAATTGAAGGTTGAATCTAATAGCATTTCTCCAGTTGCATTATGTATAAGTGAGTTATTGTGAGATTAACTATCAGCTCCAGTATTTGCTTGATCTATTCCTCTTCTTTTATCAGGGAGAAGGGGCAGTGACAGGATGATGCTAAACATGGCCACAATATGATGCTTGTGGCAGAGAAATGGGCTCCTTTGCACATGGTCCAGATGTAGTTCAAGGTTTGTGGTAGAAAGCAAAATTTGAGTACATCAGTAGAATAGACAGATTAATACTAAGTGATTAAGTGGATGGCCTGATCAATTTCCTCCCATGAATTCAAAAAAGCTACAGTGGGACCTGCTAGAACAAGTTGTTTGGTTCTTAACTTTGCTTGTGGTTAAAATTAAATACAAATGGGGGATAAAAAAAGATCCTCTGACAAGCTCTTTATTGCAAACACTTCTCAGACATTAGAAATACGCAAAACTAAACACTGCCCCTAACAAGTCTACATGTCATTTAAAAGGTAATCACAATCCAAGTCACTCGACCTCATCCTCATCTTCAAATGTTGCTTCTTCGCCGGCTGTAGCTTCCTGGTACTGCTGGTATTCAGAAACAAGGTCATTCATGTTGCTCTCTGCTTCCGAGAACTCCATCTCATCCATGCCCTCCCCAGTAAACCAGTGCAGGAAGGCCTTGCGTCGAAACATGGCCCCGAACTGCTCAGAGATGCGTCTGAACAGCTCTTGGATAGCCGTGCTGTTGCCGATAAAGGTGGAGGCCATTCGGAGGCCTCTGGGAGGGATGTCGCACACGGCCACTTTCACGTTGTTTGGGATCCACTCCACAAAGTAGCTGCTATTCTTGCACTGGATGGCCAGCATCTGCTCGTCCACCTCTTTCATGGACATCGGCCCACGAAATATGGCAGCCACCGTCAGGTAGCGGCCACGTCGTGGGTCACAGGCTGCCATCATGTTCCTGGCATCAAACATCTGTTGGGTGAGCTCAGGTACGGTGAGGGCCTGGTACTGTTGGCTGCCCCTGGCCGTCAAGGGGGCAAAGCCAGGCATGAAAAAGTGGAGGCGGGGGAAGGGCACCATGTTGACGGCGAGCTTGCGCAGGTCGGCATTGAGTTGGCCGGGAAAGCGCAAGGAGGTAGTCACCCCACTCATGGTGGCTGACATCAGGTGGTTGAGGTCCCCGTACGTGGGGGTGGCCAGTTTGAGCGTGCGGAAACAGATGTCATAGAGCGCCTCATTATCTATGCAATAGGTCTCGTCAGTGTTGTCCACCAGCTGGTGGATGGACAGCGTGGCGTTGTAGGGCTCAACCACTGTGTCAGATACCTTGGGTGAAGGCACCACACTGAAAGTGTTCACGATGCGGTCGGGGAACTCCTCACGGATCTTGCTGATGAGCAGGGTGCCCATACCGGATCCCGTACCCCCGCCCAGCGAATGCGTGAGCTGGAAGCCCTGCAGGCAGTCGCAGTGCTCGCACTCCTTCCGCACTACGTCCAGCACCGAGTCCATCAGTTCAGCTCCCTCCGTGTAGTGGCCCTTGGCCCAGTTGTTGCCTGCACCTGTCTGCCCTGCATGCCAGTGGAAACAAAGACTGCAATTTGAGAGATGCAACCCAATCCCTAGCGCTGCCCTACGCTGACCCCCCTCGGCCCCACTTGCAGGGAATGCAACGTCTCCTCCCAGGCAGGCGGTCGTGGTCTGGATTTATGGCCACATTTATCATCCCAGTCAGGAAACTTGAAACCAATCTTGTTCTAATGAATACAGCTTATAAAACAGCAGCTGTGTAAATATTCACCGTTACCGTACCAATTCAGATAAAAAGGAACGATTAAACAATCACGAAACAGGCAGGAGGTTACACATTTGTATATAGAATGACTGCACAGCACACCCAGTTTTTTTGAATCACATTTGATATGGAAATGCATTATGTAGAGATCAGTGGGGCTTATTTTTCGGTTTCATGACTTGATGTGGAGTTGTATTTACAGACCTCATGGGGAGGATGGATATTATATAAGCCAAGTTATCAGGGGTAAGCGTTGACAGTATATCAGAACAAAAATCATTAAGATATTGAGGGTAAAATCCTTTCAAAAAATGGTTAAGAAGCAGACAAATGGAACAGCTTCTAATAAGTTTCTAAATGCACACTGTACTATAAAATGGGTAATGGTATCACAATGTTAAGTTTCACAAGGAACATACAGATGCTATAAAACCCATCATGAAGTTATTCAAAATTACACATGTAATGAATTACTAACCAAAGATGAAGTTGTCAGGTCTGAAAAGCTGGCCGAAGGGTCCGGAACGCACGCTGTCCATGGTGCCGGGTTCCAAGTCCACCAAAACTGCCCGGGGAACATACTTCTGAGCTGCAGGGGGTAAACATTTAAGTAAAAATGACAAGTAGGTTGAGAGTCAAGGGTTTCGGGACAGCTGTTGGGCAATAATTTTAGCTTTCTGCTCCGCGTGAGCAGTATTTCATTCTGAAACATCGGAGGTTTTAACATGGTAATGCAGGCTGCTCCAGAAAGCCAGGTAACACATCTGAACTCACAGGAGGCCTCGTTGTAATAAACGTTGATCCTCTCCAGCTGGAGAGCCGAGTCCCCCACGTAGTTCCCTGTGGCATCGACCCCGTGCTCATCGCTGATCACCTCCCAAAACTGGCAAAGGCAGAGACTGTTCAGTGTCATCTAAATATTATACTGATATGAAAAGGTTCATTTATAGAGAATTGTTTAAGCACAGGTATGTTGATGTGAATATATTCAAGACACATTTACATCAAGCACTGCAATCAATTTACAGAACAGAAAGCATAATTGAGTCAACTTGGAAAGTGTCTACTTACCTTAGTTCCAGTTTGGTTGCCACATTGACCTGTCTGTATGTGCACAATTTCCCTCATTATGCCACAGAGATGCTGATTTATTGAGCTCCTGCTGATCTCTGAGACTGCAGCAGTGCTGTTGACAGCTGTTCCTTCCCACCCTGAAAGGGATGGGCTTCAGCACACCATATGTTGAGTTGATATTCCACTGGGACTTTGGCAAGCACGCACACACACTGGCTGAAACCAGTGCGTCTCACTGCTTTGACTTTCATATTGATTGAAATAGGGGTCAGTTATTATGGCAACATAATCCTTATGTTGTTCAGAGAAGGCTGACCTGAACATTGCCAGTTCACAGCCATAAAGTTTTATAAGTATATATATAGGAGTGTTACAGAAATAACTCCCCAGGAAGGGGGGGGGGGGGGGAAGAAGAGAGAAGGGAAAAAAAAAAAAAAAAAAAAGACCCCACACCAATACAATAACCTTTAGAATATTTAGCTTTATTGTAGAACTAACACCTTTTAAGTTTTCATACATCTCATGCTGACATATACAGTAAAAGTCTGGTTGATCAGCCAAAAACACCCAGCACTGGAATATCTGCACAGCTGACAGGGCAACACATAAAAGCAATAAAACTGCCAAGCAATTCTGCAAATTCTACCATGAACTTCAATACAGAAGTCCAAACTGCTTACAACTTGCTCTTCAATCCCTACAATCCACTGGGAGCAAAGCCAGGTGTCCAGTTCCGAGACGTTACCAAATGGATGAGTTTGACTTCCATAACTACCGCATAACCCTGTGTTCCATCTTTTAAATCATTTCCTACAGCTCACGCAAAATTGCCTTGGGAGCTGACATGAAGGCTGGCTCTAGGAGTCAGATTCTGAAAAATACTGCAAGATTAAGGAAGAGCCACAGAGGAGCAGGTGTCCCACTGTGTTGGTCACATGGGCCAGGCAGCACAGGCTTGATCTGAAAGGAACAGAACCCAGAAAGCCATTAGGCAACATTAGAGCAAACTAAAATTGACTCAGGACATGGAATATTCCATATGTAGCACCACTGCTGTGCGCTTTAATTCCCCCCTTCATACATTTGGTTGTGTGCATCTATGTAGTATGCCACTACTGTAACTAAAATGAGTTTACTTTAAATCAAATTAATTGAATACATCAAGTATCATCTCAAGGATGAGATATTGGTGGGGGAGTAAATTGCAAGAACTTGCCACATTAGTGAAACACTGAACTGAACTCACGTAAGCACATGTTTTGCCCCCATGCACTCGATGTCATACGACACCGTGTACATTCCATACAGCCTAGCTTTGATGTTCAGGCATCCAATGAAGTCCTTTGGATGCAGTTTGTACAGGTCAAAGGTCAGCTTGACTACTTCTGTCTTCTTAGCCTACAAGGAAAAAGACCATAGAATTCCAGAAATTAAAGTTTCCTAAAGTAGTCCAAATATAGTAGGTACACATCCAATAGGTTCACTTTCTAGCCATCTGCAAGGATCGTGTTTGCAAGCTGCATTTCCATAAACAAATGGACATGGAGAGCAGAATTCCCAAAATTACATTCTTTAAATCAAGGTTGGCAGTCCCCTACCTGAACTGGTGCCCATTCTTGGCCTTTCTCCAGCACCATGAACTGTGTGTTGTTAGGCAGGGAGCAGAAGAAGTCCTCCGACTCCACAAGCGTGCCATCCTCTTCCAGCACCACAGTCAGGAGCGGACAGGTCAGAAATAGGGAGTCTTTGGTCTGACATGGAGACGGATCAGAATCAGCAATGATGGCAGCCTGTATTCCAAGCCCATCATACAGCACCAACCTGTATTTCTGTCACACAATGCAGGATGCTGTAGCACTCATACATCATTAGTATACAGGGAGAATACACTTGAGGAATTGCCAATTTCTGAAAGATTCATGAGGTTCAGGTGCAAGACAGCTTTTAGGCAAGCAAGGGGAAAAAGAAAAACCCTTGCTGTCAGGTAGAAATATCACACGCCTTCCACAGGTGTAACAGCAGTAAACAATGGGTCCATACCTTACTCAGCAGGTCCTCCAGGGAGCTGGCCATCAAACCTATCCGTTGACAGCGGTCGTAAGTGGTCATCTTAAAGGGACGAGGTTGAGCAGCAGGCAGCGCCAACCAACTAAAGGACTTGCCAACTATAGACACCCTCCTGAAAGTTGATTTATAAAACTAAAGCAGCCTGCAGTTTAAGGGACACAGTAAATGAAAACAAGCAGCAAAAAACCATGGGGGGGGGGGGGGGGGACGACACACCCCACCACCATTGCTTTCAGGGCAGCACCTACATTGTCAGTTGTTAATTTGACCCTTTAAATTTTTTTCTTTACAAGGAGAGAACACACCAAATAAGCATGACAAACCATGATGAACTGAGACATACCTCACCACAGACACCGGCACCAGAGCTTTAGCATATTCCATTATAGCAATAAATTACTATTATATTAGTATTTGTCTTGATTGCTACAGCAGTCTACTAGAGGCCCAGTGACCTGCCCCAGAATTCCCCACCAAAAAAAAAAAATCCCACTACTCTATTAATGGATGTTAACAGCTCAGATGGCACCATTTTAATAACATCAGACTTAATGGGCTTTTCCCTGGAATGATAAGTGCTAATTGGTAGCAGAATTGAGAAAATTTTTCCCAAATTGGCAAACACAGCCATGTATCATTGAGTCTGCAGTGAGTCTAATATCAATTAGTCAAAATGAGGCACATTTTAGTTGATGCTTTAATTATAACATTAAGATTGTTATCGTTGTCATCATTAAGTACATTGTAGTTTTGTGGCAAGATTATATATTTTTACGACTGTTATAATGCAAAACATTTATGGAATGACACTATGAATGTTGGAATTCACGAGCAAATCTAAAGCCACGTTTCCGTAGCAAAGCATTCAAATAATAGAATTAATTTTGCATTAAAGAAGTTAGAAACTGATCGAAGAACATAAAAAAAAAACACCAGAGTGGAAAATGAACCATTTTTAATTTTGTTTGAACGATAAGCCGTTTCACGACAGGAAATACGCTTTTCGTGAGAAAAGGGTTTGAAAACACGTCCGTTTTATTGCAAATATGAACAATGAACTAATTTCCTGATGAGATTAGATAAGGAGTAGCAGTTTATTTTTCTAGAAGTGCTTTAAAAAGTGCTTTTATTTAATATTCTTTCGCTTGGAGAGAACGCTGCGTTCTGAAAGTAAGTGTATTGAACGTGACACTGGTGTAAATACAATATTCCCTTTATTTGGTAAATTACTTCGTGTCCATTCATTCTGTCGTTTAATCGTTTACTTTTAAGGGAATATTTCGTGATCACATAAGTTACATTAACTGTGACCCCTCGCAATTTCTGAGCAAAACACAAATGCTTCGTGTTTTTACGTTCTGTTTTAAATAACTTTTAACAACTAAATGAATGTTTGCGTGACAACAAGCATCAGAAATACGCCGTAGTTCACATTTAGCTCAGATTTCAAAAGCAATCCGACCAGTTTGTGACAGAGAATTCCGCGATTGTACGTTTAAAAAAATAAAAAAACATTAAATGTACTGAATCCAATACGCATGCGCGCTGTTTGCTACTTTTGTTTTTTTTGGTGAGGCGTTTGCGCTGTACTGTTAGGGACGCGCATGCGTGATGTGCCCAGGCTCTTTGAAGCCCTTCTTCCCACGAGGGTGGACACGTGTATTAGACTGAAAGGAAACTGGACCCCTCGCACCCAGAGGGATCTACGAGTTCACCCTTTTGCAGCTTATTTTTACAGGGGAGAGTCAGATGGGAGACTGTATGCAGTACTGCAGTGTGTTTGCATGTTCTGTGATAGTCATGACCTCACCTGAAAGGTCAAAGTCACATCCTTCCAATGGTGGGCCTGTCTGAGCATCGGTCTCTGCCTGTAGAGCGACCGTGGCTGCAGGACCAGGAGTGTGAGTGCATACCAGGCTAAGTCCAAAGCATTGATCTTGGATGGGAATATGTGGGACCCTCCCCATAACTAACCATCCCAGTCAAACCCAAAGTCAGTGGGCTGCGTGTCATCACCTTGTTAGCTTTAAAAGCCATTCTTTTGAGTGCCACCCATTTTAAATAATTATTGCATGCTTGAAAAAGTCAGCCTACCTGTCAATTTGTTCATTTCACTATAATATTTTTTCCTCTCAGTAAATGCGGTCATGCTATATAAATGAAAGAACCCTCTTCATTTTGTTATAGCTGAAATCCAGAGAACATTTTAAAATGGAAAAAAAAGGATGTTTGCAAAAGGAAGTTCACTATTCTGCTTGTCTTAGTATAATGTTTGAAATTAAGAAAAATAGAATTAATTGTGTTTTATGCAGTTTTTATTTATTGCTGGGATTATTGGGCATTATGTGAAACACTTTAGCATGGATGATGAATGCTGGGCAAGCAAAGCAATAGATCTGCAGGAACTGTTTCAATGTTTCTAGCTGGAAATGGAGACTCATGGCCCGACTGCAGCGATTTTCTCAAAGCAGCTTGCCGACTTTTTCTTTGATCCACTTGTGGAAGTGGGCGACACTGGCAAAAATGGTAGGCCCCACTCCGCACTCTTTTGCTTGGTTAACCACACCAACCTGCACCAATGTGTTGGAATTTTTAGGCGCACATATCAGCGGGCCACCAGAGTCGCCCTGAAAGCAGAGAAGGTAACAAAATAAAGGTTGTATGGAAATAAAGATTACACATTGTCTGAACCACTTGTCTCATACAGGGTCACAGGGAGCTGGAGCCTAACCCAGCAACACAGGGCATTAGGCTGGAGGGGGAGGAGACACACCCAGGACAGGACGCCAGTCCATTACAAGGCACCTCAAGCGGGACTCAAACCCCAGACCCCTTGGAGAGCAGGACCAGGTCCAACCCACTGCACCACTGCACCCCAAAAATAAAGGTTATTGTTTTCTAATTATAACAGTTTAATTCCAACCCAATTTATGACACAATCACTGTATTTTCACTAATACGGTATTTGCTAATGTTAATAAAATAACTTTAAAATTCTTCTGGTGTACACTGTGGTGTACTGATGCAAAAACACATTATTTCTGCAGACAAAATGTTGCCACTGTGCTGCATGCAATACTTTAGATCATGGATATACCTGTTGTTAGGTGGTTAGTTCACCAATGCCACTTATATATCAGTACCCACTTCAGCAAAATTTTACTGGAGAATGTTAGCGATGAAAAGGCAGAAATGAGCCAACAGGTGACTCCATAAAGGATAATAAAGGAATATAACATTACTACAAATTCACAAATGTATAGATTTCAATTTCTTATTAATGTACAGTATTCATTATGCAGTTCTTTGTTAAATAATGTTTGTCTCTTCACCATGGCCTATATATACAGATAATATATGGCATAAAAGGAAGATTTTACCTTACAAGTTCCAGATAACTTCTTTTCTTTGCTCGTCACCCTAGCACAGACCACACTCTCATCAAAGACTACCAGTGGCTCTTTGTACAGACTTTTACACTTCTGAGTGTCCACCATGATTACGTTCAATTGCTGCAGAATTCCGGGTTGTTCGAGAGCAACTGCATGAAAACGGAAACCATCTCATCATCATCGCTGTCGAGAAATGACCCAATCTGTCAGATCGCACTGCTTTATCTCCTTGAGATACCTTACCGTCTTGCGCCGTCTCGCCCCATCCAGCCACCAAACAGGATGCTTCTGGAGGGAATCCATCCAATTTGTTGGCTAGTTGGGAAACCTCGTGTCCTTTCACGGCGTCTTTGAGCCTCAGGAGGGCTATGTCGTTCCTCAGTATTCCCGGGGCGTACGCCTCGTGCTGGACAAAGTATTTGACTTTGTGTCTCTTGTTTTTGTCGAGCTTGCCAGTCTCGTAGATCCCAACGTACACGAGTATTTGCTGGGGATCAAGGCACCTAAGGAAATGCCGTACCATCTCACTGGCTGGATAGTTCAAACAGGTTTTGATCCATATTGCTTTTTCAACTCTCTTTCAGTTTGTAGTAATTACATGCATGTCTGGGATGGATTACATCAAAAACTCTCCCAAGGGGGCATTTAAAATTGACTATATTTTGAGAGACTTTGTGTCCAATTGATGAGTCACAGTGCTGCTTTATTTGTACGTCATATTTAGCATATTCTTTGCTGGATCAACTTATTTCACATGCTTCATTTCCATTTTTTAAATACTTTTGAATTATATAATTAAAAGCAGAAATAACTGGTTGGTTAAAATTTTCTGTACACCTCTTGGTGAGGATCGTATCTCCGTATCGAAAATGAGAGGCTCTTACTGGACACAGTGCGCGGCTGTGAGCACCCACTCGGGGGTGATGAGAGATCCTCCGCATTGAAACTTCACAGATGCTCCTTCGTTCTTCGGTGTATGTGCGTTGGGTTCCTCCACGAACACGGCCACCATCCACGTCCAGTACTTCTTGCTCGCATTGTGACCTCCTGCAATGTCACTTTCCAGCCAACCTCCAAGAGACACTGTGAGAGAAGGAAGGGCATCCATCCATGCATATGTACGTACAAAATCCAATTTTTTTTCTTCATACATTAACTGAGAGGACAGCTGGTAGTGCAGCGGTTAGAGCTGCTGCCTTCGGATCCAAAGGTTGCAGGTTTGATCCTCATTTCTGGCTGCGGTACCCTTGAGCAAGCTACTTACCCTAAAATTGCTCTGGTGAAATCATCCAGCTGTATAAATGGGTAAACAATTGTCACCTTAACATTGTAAGTTGTTTTGGGGGAAAAAGTGTCAGCTAAATGAATAGATGGGGAGAAAAAAAAGCTTCAGTCTGGGTTTTCATTTGAAGTGTGTTTTAAAAGATCTACAGGTGATCTACAGATTCTCTGCATGTGAAAAGACGTGATGTGGATTCACAAAGTCATAACATCTTTTTATGTCCCTGTAATATCACTAATGATATTCACACACACACACACACACACACTTTCCGAACCGCTTGTCCCATACGGGGTCACGGGGAACCGGAGCCTACCCAGTAACACAGGGTGTAAGGCCGGAGGGGGAGGGGACACGCCCAGGACGGGATGCCGGTCCGTCGCAAGGCACCCCAAGCGGGACTCGAACCCCAGACCCACTGGAAAGTAGGACTCGGTCCAACCCACTGCACCACCGTGCCCCCCTTTAGTGATATTCATTTCTGTACAATATTCATTCGACCAGTGAGAAAACTTTGAAAGCAATAATGTGCCTTCAGTTGATTGGTATGACCGCTTCCCTGAAACTTTCAGCAGAATGCAGATTGCATCGGATAACATATTTGCACATGCAGTCCGTAAGCTCGGAGCCTAATCTAATAGTTAATGGGGTGCTGCTAATGAGAGATGGTCATACATCATACAATGCAAGAGCAGTCTATTGTCTGGATATTGAAAATACCCTATAATATTGTACAGTGAATTGTAGGATTGCAAAATATACCAGTTTTTATTTTTAGAAAAGGAAAAAAAGTGTGCCAGACACCTGTAGCTTGAGACATTATAAGATGTCTTTTAATTAACATGGACATTACTATCAGTTGTCTGTCCTTACCATGATACAGAACAAGAAGAAGCAGCTGTACTTGGAGGACCTTCATCTCAAAACCTGCCGCAGTCCCCATATGGAGGGGAAGGATGAGAAACAAACATTTATGACGAAGTCCATTCATCTTAATCATTCGTTTCATAGTTTTTTATGAAGGGGAAAAATTTCTGGTGTTTAGTGAAGTGTGGCTTTCGCTGCAGCAACACACGACATACGTACAAACAAGGTGTAAATTTCGACTGATTAATTTGCTGAGCAACTGGCACACTTTGCTACCACAAAGACTGGATCGCAGGTGACAGATGTTACAACTACATCGCAACACCTAAAAATGCAAAATAAATAACACGCTTAAATGTTGCATCCATTTGATTACATTTAATTTTGTAATTTCAGTCAGTCGCTTTACACTGAAATACTGCTTTGATGGGCAAAAACCCAAGGTATGCTCACCTCCTGGTAGAGTAGTTTCCTGAGATGCCTGAAAAGGTCTTTGTGTTCAGGTCTTTTAGACTCTGATATGTCACATCAGAACTGTTTCCTGTACTCAGCAATGGAGTATGTAGTGTCTGAAGTAGGTGGTGTCTGTGGTCAGGTACGTATGTGTATGAAGTGCCCTCTGCTTAAAGGTGCAGCCTTGCTACTGGAAAAATAACTAAAGTACTTTGTGGTACAATACAAATTTAAGACCCCGGTTGTGGCCTACAATTGCATCAATAAATCTGCTCCGAGATATGTACAAGACCTGATCATCCGCTACACCCCAACCAGACTGCTTGGCTCCTCCACATCTGCCCGCCTGGTGGTCCCACACACGAAAGGTAAAGCACAGAGGTTCTCGGTTCTGGCTCCGTTGTGGTGGAACGATTTCCCCCTTTCACTCAGAACTGCTGAATCTCTGTCCGCATCTAAAAAAGGTCTGAAAACTCACCTCTTCCAGACTCACTTCCTTCATCATCTCTTAAGTTCATGTAAGGTGTAAATGTTCATGCGCCATAACTTTAGGATCATGTCCAGATCAATCCTTTATGCAGCTACTCCTGTAATGTAACGTAAATATTTCTATGTATCTCAAAAAAAAATTACTAGGACGGTGATGAGGAATCGTGGATATTGGGATAAGGTTTTATGCAGCTACTTGTGTGATGAACATTAGTTCATATGGTGGAAAGAAACTAACTGCACTTAAGAATCACACGTCTGCATCTAAGTGTCTCTTTCTGCTAATGTAATGAACACATTGTATTTTCTATGAGATGTACGTTGCTTTGCAGAAAAGCAGCTGCTAAATGATGACAATTAAATGTAAATGGTAGAAGTACACTCTGCACATGCGGTATCACTGGACTTACTGGGCACTACAGTGTAGAGCAGGTGAGAAACACCATGCGTACTTTTCCACTCGAATTATAGTCCAGTACAGTTCAAATAAAGGGGGGTGTGGTGGTGCAGTGGGTTGGACCGGGTCCTGCTCTCCGGCGGGTCTGGGGTTCGAGTCCCCCTTGGGGTGCCTTCTGACGGACTGGCGTCCTGTCCTGGGTGTGTCCCCTCCCCCTCCAGGCTTACGCCCTGAGTTGCCGGGTTAGGCTCCGGTTCCCCGTGACCCTGTATGGGACAAGCAGTTCAGAACAGTTGAAGTAAAAGAGGCTAGTAGACCTCCATAATGCTGGGATTAAGGTCTGTGACCCATTGCTCTGCTGCAAAGTCATCAGCTGCTTTTCGAACCTGAAGCTGCTCCTTCCTCGCCATCACTCGACCGAAATCCGTTCGGAAATTGTTCGTTCCGAGCTGCTCCGCCGGCTGATTCGTTTCCTCCGCAGCAGTGGAGCGCACACGGGAAGCTGTCCGTTTCTGGCTCTTTGGTCTTTCTCGCAGGGTTCCTGTTGTTCGGCCGGGCCGCAAGTCTTTCTCTCTCTGTTTGTAGGTGGGTGGATGCCGTAATCTTTGGCTGCGGAAGCCGGACTTTCTTTTATTATCCAGTCTCTAAATAACATCAGTCTTTTCTGCCGAAGGTGGCGTCTTACACGTGTGCCACCATGGTGCCATTTTTACTGACGGCACAATGAGAGGTGGGCAATCTAGACCATGCATTTATAGAAAGTGGTGTACAACAGTGTGGCGTATACGCCAAACCGATGTGGGCATATAGGACCAGTGCACTAAACCAAAGCCACTGCCTATTAAAATCGGTTGGCATAAAACAGGATCGGCGGACAGCCGTGCAGTTAGACCGCCTTTGCTCTGATCCCACGTGCAGCTGGGTAGAGCAGATATTTTGTATAGTCTCACATGCAGTATTTCTCAGTCGATAAATATCGACGTTCATTTTCTGTGGTCGCCTCGGGGAAAATTTCAGAAATGACGTGAAAACCGTATTTGATAGATGAGTTTGTGATGAGCAGAACAACGGAAGTCACAAAGCCCTCATGGTGACTCACTGCGTCTTGAAGACCCCGGGTGTTACACTTATGTGAAGTGACAGGTACCCAGTGATTAAAGCCACTGGCTTGACAGCAAACTTTTGAGCAGAAGATATGAGCTCCACTCTGGATCACGCTGTTGTCATAGACATGGATTTTTACTGATATGTTTCCTAGTCCAGGGAATTACCTCGTCGAGAAAGGACGAAACATGGTCATTTGCAAAAATCAAATAAAAAAAAAAACTGTCAAATCTAAATTGTGGTGATATGTACAAATTTATCACTCTAATGTGTAAATTCTTTCTCAAAACCCTAATTTCCATGTCCTTTTGAAAACCCCTCTAACAGACTATGAAGACATGACTTTAATGGCAGAAGGCTTGACAAACACGCTTTTAAATAAAACAGACTAATACACAATATATTTGGAGAGATTTTTCTCATTAACAATATTATACATTTAATTTTAGATTTGTTCATTTAGCAGAGACTTTTATCCAAAGCGATATACATCTCAGTAAAAACCAGCAATTATATGTAAACAAATACCAAAACAAAAAATACAATTACATCCATTTTATTCTGGCTCATTCAGCTTCGTGAGATGGAAATAAGAGAGAAGACATCGAAAGGTTGCAAGTGTGAGAGCAAACGTCCAAAGAAAACCACAACCAGACCCATCAATTTTATGATAAGATGCGATCTGATGAGTCAAAACCACATCCTGTTTGCAAAAATATTCTATGATGTGGCTTTTTGTTTCCTCTGCTACTTATGATGAAGCAAAAGCAGGGGGACCCAGGTGAAGCGGTGTGTTCATCAACACGTTTGGCCAGAAGAGGGCAGCATTTCCCAAAATAGTCACCGTAGCGTCGCACTGGCGCTTGCAATGAAAGCAAACATTTATGACATAGAATGGCAAAATTTTACGTTGGCCGTAAGGGAAAACACGATGTTGGTTCGATGTCCTACAGATAAACACAAATTCTTATTCGTATTTCTGCACACGGTGCAGAACATTCAATTCAATTTATTTTGATAGAGCGCTCTTCTCAAGCCGTGACAGAGAGCGCTGTTTTTAACACAGACATAAGCCTATGCAAGAAAAACAGATACAAACAAAGAAGACAGTCAACTAATGGCTACCATAATGAAGAACTTATTATAGAGCTATATAGTATAAGTGTACCTACTGGCCACCGGGGAAAAGGAACAAAAACTCCCAACTGAATGTTGAGGGATAAAAAAAAAACCTCTGGGGGTCCACGGGCCAGTGGTTGCCCACCCCTCCTGGGCATTCTGAATTAAGTAACAATTGTAAGCCAGTGTGTGACAAGTAATGATTATAATTAATAATCCCTTTAAGAATTAATAATTCCTTTGGAAAGTATAGAAATAATGACACCACATAACTGTATTCTGTACTTTGGCCAGAAGAGGGCAGCATTTCTCAAATAGCAACCGTACCGTTACATTGGAAGGCGTCGAATGAATAGCAAACATTTAGAATCAGAATCAGAATCAGAATGAGCTTTATTGCTCATTTATTTATAGCACAGAATAACAAAAAAATGACTTTCCTCATAATGAATAACATATAATGGTTCGACTTTGCATAGATGAACACATATTCCCATGCTGGCATCTGTTTTTTTATACAGTATACAAGCATTCCATATTAAAGCGTTAAAATAATGACACCAAACCTCAATAAATCTATTCTATACTCTGAGCAGAGGAGGGAAGCATTTAGAAAATATTAACTTGGAGCGTCGAACAAGCCCTTTCGAATTAACAGCAAACATTTATTACATAGAATGGTAAACATTGACTTTGGTCATAACGAATGACATGAAATTGGTTCAGTTTTGAATAGATACGAACACATTTCCATGCTGGCACCTATTTCTCCACACAGTGTACAAGGTAATAATACAAGGTACAGAAAGAAATACAAGGTATTTCCTCACACTGTGTAATAATTGACACCTAACGGCAATAAGTGCATTCTATACTCTGGCCACAGGGGGGCAGCATTTGCCACTTTTTAGCCATATCATAATAGGAGACGTGCAAAGCAGCAACAACCATTTTTGACCCAAAGCAGTGACCATGACCACACTGGACGGCATCAGACAAAGAGACATACAAATAGGTTTATATGTACATAGAAATATCGCTGTGCACGCACCAAGGAGTATAATTTTCAAATATATAGACCCCATCCACTGTTGCTCGGCAACACTGTTTCTAATCAGCATGGCCTGGAAATTCCTCATGGACCAATTTAAAAAAAGGGAAATGTCCATGCGCTGATATTACTGTCTTTCCATTAGAAAGAGTGTCTAAGTGCACTGTGTCACAGTCTGCACAGTCTGTTGCATGTCACTCTATGGTGCCAAGATAAGCCGTTTGTCCGGTCCAAGTGTTCGGTGGAAGAGGCTGGCCGAGTTTTGCCAAGAGCAGCTGGACTGGCACAAATGCCACAGTAGCAGAATTCCTGTTTAAACTCCATCGACAAAGGAGCCCTTCTTGCGAAATTCATTGCAATCGGGCTTCAGTGTGGAGTCGCCACCCGCTGCAGAGGCCTTTTTGGAGTAGGTAGCGAACAGGGGGATTATGCTCAATAACTCTAACTATGATGTGTTTTGCTGTATACCTTTTTAATACGAACCAAAAAATCAGTTTGCAATGTCTCATTTATCCTTTTATTTCATGGCTGTTTTTTAACCTTTCAGTTTAAGAGCCCCTGCAGTGCTGTAAGGGTAATAATCTGAAAGCGGTTGGTTCAAGGCCCTTATGTTCTGGGAAGCAATCTGAAGGTTGCTCATTCAAGGCTCTGATTCTCTGCTCTGAATGTCTTCACCCGAAAAATATCCAGCCATATAACCAGGGAAAAATCATAAATGGGTTTGGAGACAAAAAAAATAAATAAATTCACTGTAATTCAGACTAGATTTTGTTAAAAATTCCATCTAATCAGAATGAAAATCAATTCTTCCTCATAACTTTTTGCAGAAAAGTGATAAAGATATGGGATTATCAAATTATCACATCCAGTAGCAATCGTGCTTCTTGCTTGGAAAACTTGGGATGACCTGGGAAACCTGATAAATTTCAGTTGCCGTTATAAATGCGGGTAAATTCCTGATCTTAACAACAGCGACATACAAGTATAAAAAGATGTGTGTGTACATCTTAGTGGAAAAAGTATTTACAAGGAATGTTCCTGCAGACAGCCAATATGGTCCACAAACGTAAAAAGAATGCAAACAAAGCTGTAATTTGGACATATATATATATAGTTAAGGCACAAAAAACAAAAACATATTAAGCACCATGCTGTAAATAATTGAAATTAACTCCCTAACATGAATTGTACCACAACCTGACCAAACCTAAAAAGGCCATGATAAACTATCCTTCGACAAGCTTTGGCATTCTTGGAATTTCTTGGAAGTTTGCGAGATGTCAGGAGAAGGACTTGAGAAGTTAAAAGCCGACACTGTGGGAAAAAACGCTCAAGGGTTTCCTCGCCGGTCCATCTAACGCTCGCTGCTCCCACCGCACGAAATCCATCACAGAGGCCAATAGAGAAATGATTATTTTTTCCCTTCATCCATATTCACTTTTGACTTTCTAAAAATATGAAAAGTCCACTCTGCAAACGCGGTTCTCACAGATACGAGCCTGCTGGTCTGCATGGTGTGTGTGTAGCCTTGGATGTCGTGAATACCATATAAGGTCAAGCAAAAGGCTTCAAATCATCTTAACGTGTACGACCTATTAGATACACGTTTACCGTGGTAAGCGAGCGTGCAGGGGGCTGTGCCGGAAGGTGAGGCTGAGCGCGGGTCAACGGGCTGTCAGCGCTCTCTGATTGCTGAGTCAATGCCTTCTTTTAGCGGCCGTTGAAACACCCGGACCCTTTTATTGCGCTGACTCAGTCCAAAGTAATGGCTCTGAAGGCTGAGAGGCGATCCCAGTCACCGCTACATCACTCGTCGCAGCCCGCCGCCATCTGCAGCTCACAGCGCAGCTTTACAGCGGTTCTGGGGGCTTGAAAGTGAAGCCGTGAGCGGTCGCCATTACTCACGGCGCGCTCCTTCGTGCGGTCCGCGCTTTCGTCGACGTCAAGAGGGTCCAAACTCAGCTGCGCTGCGGTTAAGCCTGGTCACCTGGCAGCGAGGGCGAACCCGAGGCCAGGCGCTGTAAGCGAACCCCCGGAAGAGAGCGGAGCGTTCAGCCCGAGGTCACGAGCCAGACTTCTGAGGCTCCCTTTCGAGGATCGTGGTCAGCGAAGGCGGCCGCTGCTTTAACGTGCCCAAGCGCACCTGATGGAAGCTGGAAAACAGCTGTGCTGAGTAGTCACAGAGGATAACGGCAGTACCTTCACGGACACACACGCTCTCAGACACCCCACACAAGCAACGGAAAACAGTGCAATTTTCTTATGCATTTAAAGCAAATCAAAATATTACTGCAGTTTTTTAAAATTGTATACTGGATCATTCTTTCAATGCGTGCGTGTGCGTGTGCGTGTGTGGGACTACCCTGGATGTGATGGACAGGCATCCCATCCAGGGCCTTGGGACCAGTGATCCCGGGATAGGCTCTGGTTCACCGGGACCCTGCTCAGGACAAATGATTATTGAAATTGGATCGATAGAGGAGTCACGGGGGCGTGGCGGCGGAGCGGGCTTGGCTGGCTCCTGCTTTCTGGTGGGTCTGGCGTTCGAGTCCTGCTTGGGGTGCCTTGCGACAGACTGGCGTCCTATCCTGGGTGTGTCCCTTACGCCCTGTGTTGCCGGGTTAGGCTCCAGTTTGCCGCAACCCCACTTGGGACCAGGGGTTTCAGCCAGTGTGTGTGCGTGTGTGTGGAGGGGTCACTCTTAGAAGGTCTAATATACCACCAGTAAAATTATAAAAGGAGGAAATGGCATATTTTTGGGTGGCACAGTGGGTAGCACGTTCTAATCATGTCTGTATAGGTTTCCTCTGGGTGCTCTGGTTTCCTCCCACACTCCAAACGCATGCTTTTCAGTTTCCCCCATAGTGTGTGAGTGACAGAGAGAGTGTGTGTGTGTGTGTTCCACTGATGTATGGATGAGTGACACAGTGTAAGTAGTGTATCTAGCAGTGTAAGTCACCGCGGTGAATAAGGTGTGTGGGCTCATAACACTACATAGCATTCGTTGGAAGTTGCATTGGAGAAAAGTGTCTGATAAACGAAGTAACTTAAACACATTAGCGCCAGTATATGAGAAGTATCCCGTGAGAATACTGTTAGAAGGTCATGCTTTTCACATTTAAACTATTATGTTGTTTTTTCCACCAGGATTATTATTATTAATTATTATTTCACTGACGCTCTTTTCCAAGGTGACTAACAGTATGAGGTTTGCGCTCTAAGCTACTTACAGTGATTCACCCATTTTTACAGCTGTGCCATTTTAGTTCTGGGTAAGTACCATGATAGGGGTTCTAGAGCAGGAGTGGGATTCGAACCCGGGTTCTTCAAGTGCACGGCAACGGCTCGAACTCGTACGCTGGCCATGACTGGATGTTTGACCTTTTACCTTCTTAGTGAGAATCGTTTCTTCGCAGGTCCGTTGTTGCGGAGCCGACACGTCCAAAGTGTGCGGTAGCGGCGAGATTCAGTGCCAACGGTCAACCTCGAAGCGAACCGCGGTCAGGAAGGGAGAGGGGGGGCAGCGCAGGGGGTGCGGCCTGGTGGATCTCCAGAAACACTTCCTCCGTTCGGCCCGACCGGGCCTCCAAGGGAAAACCTGAAGGTGGAAACGTTGGATTAGCAAGAGAGCCTCACACTTCGCTCCAGTCTCCCAGTGCGCTCTAAATTACGGAAACCAGAAGGACCAGAGGACCATCAGTGCCTCACACACACACACGCGTGCCAGTGCAGTTTGAAATATTGGCTTTTCGCCCTCTCCCCATGTTAACGGCCTTAATTCTTGGCCACTCCGGTCCATCCTGAGCTCCTATTTCCAGTGTTCCCCCCCCCCCCGTCTCCAGTTGGCAAACGGCTCCGTTTCCTCCAGGACGTCGGGGACCGGGATCTGTTTGAAAGGGGCAATAAACCGCCTCGCGCTGGTTACTCGAGCCCCAGCTACACTTTCCGCTCTTTAGCAACGAGTTCCAGGTTAGGCTGCGGTTGACGTTCGGTCATCTCTGCCTTTTGTCCCATGAGGGAGGAAAAAAAGGGAAGTGGTTTTCGGTTCCGGAAACAGTAGGAAGGGAAGCAGAGATGAGAGCTAATGGTGCAACAGTAGGTTTCCCTTCCATTAAAGCTGTTCGCACCGATGATGTGAAACACACCGCGGTCTCCTCTCGGGGGGGGGCACACCTTTCTGAGTTCCGAGTGTGTGCGTGCGTGTGCTGCGGGGGGGAGTGAGCCCGGGTCCTCGCACCTCGGGAAAGACGGGGTTTTGACGCAGACGCAGCTGGGAATTTATTGGGACTTCAAACAACAAAATTCACGACTAATACGTGACAGGGGGCTGTAAAAGAGGCAATATCACAACTCGTGATTAATTTCCGATCCGCGTCTCTCGTTTTATTGGGCTGCTTGCGTGGACCGGGTCAGGAACTCGCTCCAGGTATTTGCGTGGTTCCGTTCGGCGTCGGCGTTTCCTCCCATCCAGCTGGGCGGTGGCGAGGGTGCGAGGCTCGCATCGCGGGCCCCGCATCTTCCTTCTTAGAGGCCGTGGAGTTGCCCAAAACGAAAAGCTTTCGTACAGAAGCGAAAAACACGCAGATGGAAATGTGTGTGTGGGGGTGCGTGTGTGTGTGTGTGTGTGTGCTGTTTCCACCAGACGAAACGTTACAAGCACTGTAAACATCGTTCAGAATTTCCACGTCTTTCCCTGCCTGAGCGTTTCATTTAATTTTAGCTCATTTTCAACGAGGGCGGTTTAAATTAAAACAAAAAGATATAAATGTCCGTCTAGACGAGTAACAGCATTTTCCGAGGCCTTAATGGGAACGAAGCAGCCGCCCGGCCTACGGGATGAACTTTTTACCGCCTCGGTAAATAACAAATGACTGGAGTCTAGAAGGCAGCGAGAGCCTCCGACTCCTCGAATCGACGCCGGACCTTGTAATTACTTCGCCGTCTCTCCCGGCACTTCCGTTAAAATTTGCGGCCCTTTTTACGCTTTACCGGACCGCTCTGGTACCACGGTCCTCGACTTGTAGCCGCGGTGCATAGTGACTACGCCATCTGCTGGCGCGTGGCTGTCGATCGGTGCGCTTTGTAGCCGCAGGGGACGAGGGATGAGGGATGAGGGAAGAGCGCACCTGGACAGACTGTGCACCTGGACAGTGTGCCGTAGTACGAGCTTCGGGGGGTTCGAGTCACCGGGGCGAGGAAGCCCCAGAGGCGTCGTCGTCTGTTTTTCAGGCTCTTCTGGTCACCCCGCTCCCCACCCCCCGGCACGTGGTGAGGCGTTCCCGAAGCAGGCAGCCCTACCTCGCCCCTGACAGGTGGGAGGGGGGGGTGCAGCGCAGCGCCGCGCCGGCGATGTTAGCGTACGCAAGGGCCGGTGCGTCGGCTCACTGCGGTGCGTCACGGCAGCGGCGCGTAGGCATTACATAACATCACTTTGGCTCGCAAAAAAACGCGGATAAAGACAGCTTGCTTTGGGGAAAAAAAAAAGAAAAAACCTACACCTCAGCGCAGAATTGTGAATCAGCTTGGGGGAGAGATGAAGAAGAAGGACGTAAGAGTGCGAACGTGCGCGGTCTGCGGCGTAGTCGAAAATAGGAGGCCGAGCTCACGCTGTACGGCGGAATAATAATAACGATAGAGGTAATAATAACGGTAATGACAGGAGCCGGGCTGCGCGGATTGAACGGAGAACGTCCCCGGGCGGCGATTGGCGGGTGATGTCACGCTGCTGACGGAGAGGCGGGCGAGAGGCCCGCGGCACGTGGCGGAGGGTCGGGGGGGGGCGGTGGAGGGGGGGCGTGACTCACCCGGCGAACGGTGACGGCGCTGCGGAGAGCGAAGGATACGGAGCTAAAGGGATCCCGCCCACCCGGCGCTCGCAGCCTCCTCGGGGGCCTCGGGCCGAACGCTGCCGTCTGATTCACTCCCGGCGCGGGGAGAGTCTCCTCGACGCCCCCGCCGGCCGGGACGCGGCGCCGCCCACGGAGAGGGAGGAAGTCAGACACGAGCCGTGGATGACAGATCCGACGTGTCAAAACGTTACCGCTTGCCTTCGTGATTTAACGATGACTTTCTTCTTCTTGCCCTCTCTGCGAGGTTTTCTCGTCCCCTTTCCGCGCGACGTTCGCCCGTCGCTTTTCTCTGCTTTCGCTCCGCTTTGAGGGCCCGCGGCGCTCGGCTTGATGTTTCCCCCTCGACCCCCGCGCGTGCGGAGCTGGGGCAGCAGGTGGCGTAGCGGTTAGAGGTGCCACCTCTCGATGGGGGGGGAGGGTCACCGCTTCAAATCCCACCGCCTGTTGTCATATCCCTGACTAAGACACCTACCCTGGTTTGCTCCAGTAAAAATTACCCAGCTCTAACAGGTAAATCAGGTGAGGAAATGTCGCACAGCACGGTAGCACAGTGAGTAGCGCTGCTGTTTTACAGCGCCTGGGTGCTGTGAGAGTATATGGGTTCAATCCCCACTCAGTCTGCGTGGAGTCTGGATGTTCTCCTTCTGTCTGCGTGGGTTTCCTCCGGGTGCTCTGGTTTCCTCCCACACTCCAAACGCATGCTGTTCAGGGTCCCCCACAGTGTGTGAGTGACAGAGAGAGAGAGAGTGTGTGTGTTCCACTGTTGTATGGATGAGTGACCCAGTGTAAAGTAGCAGTGTAAGTACCGCGGTGAATAAGGTGTGTGGGCTGATAACACTACACAGAGTTCATCGGAAGTTGCTTTGGAAAAAAGTTTGTGCTAAATAAACAAATGTAAATTGGTCTAACTGGTTTGACACTAAGTTGCTTTACAGAAAAGCTAAATGAATAAACATAAATTGCATTGGGGAGGATGCAAATGCGGCAAGTCATGAGAGCAGTACTGCGCGTGTGTGTGTGCGTGTGTGTGCTGGGCTGCGTCCGCTCTGCGTGGCTCACGAACTGACAGTCGTGATCAAGTCTAAATTAACATCTCACATCATCGGTCCGCTGACTCCCCCCAAGGCACTTAACAGTTACACACAGGTGTCCGTCAACAACTGGCGATCGCAGTTAGTCACTCCCGTCATGCTCGGAGCAGGGCGCTCTGGTTTCACGCAGGAATCGCTTCAAGGCAATTAATTCCATCCATGTTCACACTAAACCTCAGACCACTTTTTCATGAAAGATATAACACTGTAAGAACGACTAATTGGTGTCAAATGGATAGAACTGCAGAAATGTACATGGAGTGCTGCTGGAAGCCCTTGTCTCCCTTAGTTCTACCACAGAACGGTTATTCAATATTTCTCATGTGACATAACAGCTGTGTAATGACCAATTCTATATGATGTTTGAAGGAAATCGTGTGTAGTCGAACCACGGTAGTAGTGCAGATGTACAAATAAGTGAAGCTCAAGTTGCATTAACCAGGTATGTAAGTAGAAGCAAGGGGGTGCGGTGGCGCAGTGGGTTGGACCGGGTCCTGCTCTCCGGTAGGTCTGGGGTTCACGTTCTGCTTGGGGTGCCTTGCGATGGACTGGCGTCCCGTCCTGGGTGTGTCCCCTCCGGCCTTACGCCCTGTGCTGCCGGGTTAGGCTCCGGCTCCCCGCGACCCCGTATGGGACAAGCGGTTCGGACTGTGTGTGTGTGTAAGTAGAATCATGTGTACAAATCATAATGATTTATTAATTTTACAAGTTTATTTTAAGATTTAACATTTAGATTTTGCAGGTTCATTTAAATACTTGTATAGGAATAATGACCATCCCTATAGGGTTCACATACTTTCAAGCAGCCCTGTGTATTTTTACCAACATCCCGTATATTTCACACACTGCATTATTTTACCACGAATTCTTGCGGTTGAGGTTCTCTGGGACCTGTTAAGTGGCACAAAGACACTAAATCCAAGGCCACCTGGATTGTCCCAGGACACACTCATCGTTCAGGTAGCCGTGAAACCTAAAACTGTTCACATATGGCGGTTAAAAAAAAATCACCTAAAAAAGTCTGGGGTTTAAAGGGCCCGTCACGTCACAGTCACCCGTCTTTGACAGGTTTGTCTGTCCGGGCACTTCGACCCGGCTTGACCCTGGAAGACCCTCGTAAGCCTGCTGATAGCCAGTCGCAGGAGACCGGAGTGAAACTTGACGCGAAATATTTCAAAGATCACAGTTGGGGATGCAAAACTTCCATCTCGCCCGACGCTCCCTGACCCGCATTCTGCGGCATCGACCCTTCGCCGCGTGAGGTGCGGCGCTTCGGCTGGGAACAACGGACACGCAACATCTGGAACGAGAGTCATGGTGGTCGGCCACGTTAAAGCTGTCCAGCGGCTGTGTTTGGAGTACTCCGTTCACGTTCGACCCCGGGGCGGACGCTTCTTTAGAAGATGACTGGCGATCCTCCGCACTCCTCTCATCCCATCATGGACCGAGCGCTCACGTCCTTTGACTCACCCCAGCGCGGGCTGAGCTTCGCCCCGTCTGGTTCCGCAGCGGTGCGGACTGCTAATACCTTCTGTGTCGTCATCCGTCTGGCCCGGCCTGGGAAAGAACCGCGGTAACGCGGCAGCGGACCCAAGACGGGGAAGGGAGCGGAGCGGCGGACCCGACGACGACGGGCGGAGTCGCGGCAAAGCGCGCGGCTGGTGTGTGTGTGTGTGTGTGTGTGTGTGCGCGCGCGCTGGGCCGACGGGGCAGAGGGGGCAACGAGGAATGCTTCACGCGGACCAAACTTCAAAGGGGAACACGGAGTCCCGGTGCGTCGGCCAGCTGGCCTCCCAGGTCGGCCTGCGGTCGATTACACAAAGCGAACTCCTCCGAGAGTCGCTCTCCCACCCGGAGTCTGGCACACAGCGCCGGATTCCAGGATGCCCGACGCCGGCCCGGGGCTTCCGCCACCGTCCGCGCCGAGGGGAGGCGTTCGGAGACGTCTGGCAGCCCCGGCCCTCGGTGACGGGACGGCGGATTCAGCGCGCGCTCATGCAGGCGCTACACTTATTCCCCTTATTCACTGACCATGATTACGTCTTTACACGCTGACCACACGAATTCATCGCAGATTCACCCAGCGCACGTATTTCCTCCTTCCTGCAACCCGCTGCCCATGTGCGCTCCCTTGCAAATGCTTCGTCTCTTCCGGTGACTTGCAGTTACGCTGTTTTTTTTTTTTTATCTTTTACATGATACATCATAGAAGGTCTTTTCATTCATGCGCTCTGGTCAAAAATAGTACATTACGATTTAATATTTAATATTGCAAGTAAAAAAGTTAAATTAGAAATTAATGTTGGACCCATTTAGTTGGACATTGCCCCTATCTAGAAATGACCACCCTGTCTCAAAATAGCCCCTTGCTTCCTAAAAACGCTAGAAATGTACATTTGCAAGGCTTTATCGTGTGATGATATGTGGGAAAAGTTCCAGTCTAAAGACTCGGGTTCGATCCCTGCTTTCTTGACCACTGTCTTTACCCTGAATTGATGCTGTAAAAATACCCCACTGTAGTAGAGATTGTAAGATATAAGTTAAGCCATTAAGTATTTATAGGGATGAAACAACAAGACTTTTATATTATATTTGCACTACTGACACTGAACAAATAGTTATTTTAAGTTGAGCAAATCGATGAAACGAGTAGACGGAGATATATATTACAGATATACATTTTTGTTTACGAGCGTTCGCCGGTATTCCTCCGAACGCCTCTCCGGAAGCTCAACTCAGACACAGTTGCTATAAATATTCTGCAAAGTTTAAATTATACCTAATAAAATAAACACACGGGAGACAAATTTAAACACATCCGAAAGGTCAACAGAACGGCGTTCTGTTTCGAAATTTCCGCACGCAGAAAAACAGTTTATTATTTGACGTATGGAGGGCAGGAATTACGGTGCGTGGGGGGATGGGGGGGGATTTGTGACATCATTCATCGTCTCCGTCCGAACGGTGATGTAGCTCGGCTTAATGAGAAAAGCTACTCCGTCCGACCGCCTTGCGGCTGGAAAGCTGTTCGGTGGAAGCGGAACCGTGTGACATCAGCCAGCGGACACCGAAGTTTCCCCACATTCGTTTCGAAACGCTAAACCCCGACTTCCTTTTCTTTTCCTCGAGCCGCATTCAGACCGGTTTCATCGATTCCCTCATAAACCGGTCGCGTCCGGATCCCCGGCCCGAGTCCAGCGCCCCGTGCGGAAGATTCCAGACTCCGGGGTCTGTCGCGCCGTCCCTGAAACGCAACGGTTGTCGAAGCCGGAGCGCTCGATGGAGCGAGGAGGAACCCAAACTCCCCCAGCCATCCGTTTCACCCTTATGCGGTGCGTCGGGTCACCGTGGGGGGCCGAGCTCTTTTAGGGGGCCCGGTGCTCCCATTCATGAGTTTGCACTGAGCGCGTGGATCCCAGTCATTCTCCTCCATCCGGTTTGTCCCCCTGGGTTCGTACCCTGAGACGGCCGGCGTGCGGATGACACGCTCTCCACGGGCCGCGACACACACGCTCCATCGGCAAACAGGAACACCTCGGTGTCTACCAGTCTGCTAAGCAGGCATGCGTGTCTCGTGCTTTTACACCTCACCCACGCAAAATCGGCACTTTTTCACTGAAGCGACGGGCTCCAGTACTTTGTACTAATACTTTATATACAATTTGTGCTAATACTTCAACTGCAGGTCGTGAGGAACCAAAATTTAAATCCAGGGCTCGCTGCTTAATATGGCAGTTTCTTTCCATTTCACGCATTTAACCAGTTTCATGAAGAGAAATGGACGTTTTGGGCGGCATGGTGGCGCAGCGGGAATCCAGCCCAGCATGTGTGGAGTTTGTGTGTTCTCCCCATATTTGCATGAGTTTCAGCCCAAAGATGTGTGTTTGAGGTCAACGGGTGACTCCGAATTGCCTCCAAAATGTGTGGTTGTATGCGTGAGGGTGTCCTGTGATGCACCGGTGTCCCGTCCAGGGTGACCCCCCTCCTAGGCCAGTGCCTGGTGATAATGGCATTGGCTCTGGACCTCGGTGACCCCGACAAGGACAAGCAGTTAGTGAAACTGAACGAGAAATAGTGACTTTACCCATTTTGAACTCCACAGTTAATTCCTGCCCCAACCAAACTGGCTGCGTAGTGTTTAAAGCTGCTATCTTTGAACACGAAGGTCGCAGATTCAAATCCCACCTCCAGCTGTGTTACCCAAGATTACTCCAGTAAAATTACCTAGTTTGTCCAAATAATTGCAAGATGCTTTGGCGAAAGGTGTCAGCTAAACGAAGAAACACGGATCAACATCCCACTGTTACAAGGTGTTTGTGGTCAAGCCTGTCTTAACTCCATCTCATAATACACAGCATCTTTTCCACTAAGAGCAGGTTCTGGTGACCTTTTTTTTTTTCTGGGCTCCATTCTACAGAAACAGAATTGGGAAGTACATGTCAGATGTTTTCCCAACCCCTGCGTGGTACAATAGTCACCGTACCCAGGATGTTACACTGTCTACAGTCCATTGCAATTTGGGTAAAGACATCTACAGTCGTTAATTTAGCCGACACTTTCCTCCAAAGCTACTGGGTAATTTTACAGGAGCAATTTAGGGTACTACAGCTGGAGGTGGGATTCAAACCTGCAACCTTTGAGTCCAAAGACAGTAACTACAACTACTAAACTACCTGCTGCACGAGACATCAACCGAGAGGAGACGAGAGATCCCTACATAATTTGATTTTATAAATAAAATCCAAAGGAAGAAAGGGAAAGGGTTAGTAACGCGAGCAGCGAGAAGGAGAGAAGGAACATGTGTGATGTGACCATAAGAGGGAGCAGTTGAGTTGGTTGATGATCATGGTCCTGTGGAGATACGGCGCCGCGCTCATCGCCCCCGACACTAACCAGCATGGAGGTTTTAGAACACTAAGTAACACTAAGAGCAGGACATCAATTTACATTTACCAAAAGGGCAATTGCATTCTTTCCTCTAGAAAAATCCACCGCAGGTTTCTCCACCGGGGGGGGGGGCGAGGGAGAGAGAGACGATGATCTTGGACCGTCCATAAGCGTTCAAAGCCGTTTCGGTTCTCCGGACACGGGTGAGGTTCTCCTGGAGAAGAAATCCTGATTGCGTGAGCCTGTTGACACGTGTGACTGAGGACACGTATGTCTCGGTGTCTGTTTCCTGTCATTCCTCCTCTGAACTTCATACATAAAAACATTGAACTTCGTTCCAGCTTAATTTCTGTTAATCTTTGTAGTGAAGAATAACAATGCAACACATCCAAACCGGTTTTGGAGGCTTTGCCATCTGAATAATGTTAAAATTAGTCCACACATGATACTGAATATGTTCTTTCATTCATTTATTATCAAAAGTTGCTCGTTATGAACGCAGGATTTGGTGCTCAGTATGTTTCGTTATCCATGATGGGATATGATAGGTTTCACCACAGCGAACTGACGGAAATGGTCAATGTATCCTTGATGCTTTTATCCGCACGGAAACCTCGGAAGAACCGCCGGTCGCGTCGGGGCTCAACGGGGCCGGGAATGTAGGGTGGACTTCACCAGCGGATGGTCTCCCACGCAATCCCACGTAGACCTAGAGAAGGTCCTCCGTCGCTGGAAGGCCCTTCGGTCGAGGAAGCCAGAGTGACACGACACGCCTGAAAACGGCCCTGGACGGAGGTGTTTTGCCCGCTGCCCCGAGTCTACAAGCGCACCCTCTCTTTCCTAGCGTTCACGCTCGATTTCTAAGTCCGTCTTCGAGAGGCTGCTTGTGGCGGGCGCTTCCCTCCGGGTGTCGTGACGAATTTCCAAAACCATCTTGCGTGTGAAAGAACAGGAAGTGCCTTTTACTCTTGCTTTCTGTTCATTCTCAGAATGAAGGAAACAGACGATGGCGAAGACATCATACACCATGCATCGCTACGTTACATAGGAAAAACAAAGGAGGAAAGACTTTGGGAAGCTTCCTCGAGGAAATGTGCATTACAGAACAGAGGTGCACATCCACGGTCCACTTGTCAGCACCCTGTCGATCTTGCGCAGGTATACTCGGGTTTTTACCACGTTAACCCACCTGCGTGAGTAAATCGAAAGACGAGGGCTCGCTCAGCGGGTATTCCCTGCTGAACTTAAAATAACACTTTGGACCCTGTGGGCTGGTGCCCACGTTCTATTTCAAACAATAAAAGCTGCGAAGATGAAGGACAACTGAAGGTTTGGCGATGAGCTGGAAAAAACGCGGCGGAAAATTCTTTTGAGCTTAAATAGTCTGACATTAGCATTTGATTATTTGAAAGCGTGCAATGCATCGGGTGACTCGGAGGGAAGGGAAAAAAGAAAAAAGTGGTGTGAGTCAGTCAGTCTCCCCTCTTCTGAGGGAGGGACGAGGAAGGGAGGAGGGACGGAGATATAATTACGGTGAGAGAAAGAGAGCAAGGGAGACGTACGGAGAGCGAGGGAGCGAGCGAGAGAGAGAGAGCGAGAGAGAGGGTGCCGCTAACCCTGCCCACTTCCACAAAACCATTCAAACTCCTGCACAGGGAGCACTGCAAGACTCTCCGGAGCTCGGCACATCCCCAGGGCGCTGCTCGCTCAAACTTTGCGAGGACCAGACAGGAGACCGGCTCTTTGGCCCCTCAGCCCTGCTCAGCCGCACCACGGGGGGCACACCTCCTCCGGCTCCACGTTGCTCCTTCCGCGCCGGGATTACACTTGTCTCTGAAGTTGCCGATTAATTTCAGCCAAACTTTCTGCTCACTCTGCCACTCTCTCCAACGCACACGCGCACACACACGCACACGCACACACACGCGCACACACGCACACACCAGCACACGTTTATTCATTCGAAGTTAGCAGCACATCTGTAGTGGTTTTTTTTTTCCTTCTCTCCCTGGTGGAAGGGAGATCGAGCCGGCGCGTTTCGTTTCGCTCCCTCTTTCGAACCCGCGCTCCTCGCCCGCTCAGGATGTCCACCTCAGCGCTGCTGCCTGGAATGTTGTTGCTCATCTGTGGGATTTTGGCGGGCCGCTGCTCACCCACACCGACGGGTTCCGCGGCGGGCCAGGGGGCGGCCGAGGGGCCGGCGGCTACGGACTGCCCGTCCTGCGCCCTGGCGAGACTGACCAAGGAGGCGGCCCCTGCCGGCCAGACGGACATGGTGGAGGCGGTGAAGAGGCACATCCTCAGCATGCTGCACCTGAACGCACGGCCCAACATCACGCAGCCCGTGCCGCGCGCCGCCCTCCTCAACGCCATCAGGAAGCTACACGTGGGCCGCGTGGGCGAGGACGGCAGCGTGGAGATCGAGGACGAGGGCCAGAGCCGAGCTGAGATGGACGAGCTGGCCGAGCAGACCTCCGAAATCATCACCTTCGCGGAGCCAGGTGAGCGTCCCAGATGCGTCCACGCATCAGAGTGTGTGTGGGCTCCTGCGTGCGTGCGTGTGTATGCGTATTGGCGGGGGGACGAGGGGGGGGGTCCTTTCTATTTATGGTCTGTTTGTGCTTTCACAAAGGAGACTTTGGATCTGTGAAGTAAATTCGCACTTGCTGGCGGGACAAGAACCCCGTTCGACAGGTTTCTTTCTATGAAATCTCCGGTGGAGCTGGCGAGGGAGCGGCGGGGGGGTTACGCACATCTTAATTAAGAGCACCTGCAGATACTGGGAGTTTTAAGAGACCTGTTGACTTAAAAGGGAGAAAAGGGAAGGGCCAGGCAGCTCCCGTTCCCCGCACCCCCCTGTTTTCTTTTTTTTTTAAACTCAGGCATCTGGTTACCTCCTGCTGCTTGAGAGAATCGGACAATAATCTTCTGTAAAAAGCTTCTTGCCTTGGGCTTCGGGCTCGGGTGCCGGAGCCCCGGTTTTTGGCTTTTGTGAACGGTGTCGGGGTGCTGGCGCTGCCGCTCTGCTGCCGAGCAACTCGCCCTTTCAGCCAGTTTGCTGGGGCGTCCTGTCGAAGGGGTCGCGAGGTCGCTCTGCTGCGTGATGCTCTGTCCCAGACAACGCGCACGGAGCAGCGGGACGCAAAACTGAAAGTCAAACAAAGTGTCCGGGTGCATTAACTGGAGTGGAGAAAACGTTCCGATGCGGATCGATTCTTTCCACCGCCCGTATCCTTCATGCACCGATAACTTCTATGCGAGATCCTCTTTAAGCATCTTCACAATTAGGATATGAAAGGAGGGGGACCGGACCTGAGGGAAGGAGAAGGTGATGGACGCGACAATAGCACAGCGCACAGATGGTACAGATGGTCTCTGAGACACACCTGCACCTGATCTTTCTAACCCCCATCTCCTCATCACGGGCACGATCCCGCTCATTAGTCAAGGTCCGACATCCTCCACCCCTCCCAGCCCGACCCTCGGAAACTTGCGTGGTCGGGTTCGGCGAGCTCGTTCCGACAGGCGTCCGAGAGCAGCAGACAGATGAGCGCGGCGACCCTACGGGACGTCTCGATCTCAGGACTTTCCGGATCTCCTTGGCTGAAACCGTTTCGGTCTGCGACAATAGATGCTGGAGGGCTTATCGTCTGCTTTCAGACGTTGCGCCCAGTGTGACTACCGCCGAACACAAGCTCCCTTATCACCATGAACTAACACGTTTAATGCTTTAGGCAAACACGAATTGTACCTTGCCGTTTAAGCGGATTGATTCTTTCAGCCTGGAGCCTTTGACCAGCCAGCCTGGTGTCGGATGCCCCTCTAAGCTGTGTTTAAATCTCCTCTTGTAACATGGATTTGAGGAGCCGGTGGCCCGGCGCCAAGTGTGAACACTGAGCGTTCTGTACAATGGTCTTCGCCCTGCCCTTCGGATCCGCGCTCGCCTTCGCTTTTTGGGACAGAGGAGAGCAACAGGCAGAAGGAACCGTCTGCCACGGTCTGGTGATGCGGGTCGCTAGCCGAGGATAATGACCAGCGACCGCCACAGTCGTGTAATGATGGTATAGCCCCCCGGGAGACCTAAAGTGCCCCCGCGTTCATCCGAGCAGAAGTGAACTTGTTCGCTGCCCTCGGATGCGAGCGAACTCAGAAGTATACGGTCGGGGTCCAGCAGACAGACGAACGGTCCGCGGCAGCATCGCCGTCGACCACAGAACGGAGCCGGTTTCGGCGTTTCTTTCCCATCCGGCTGGCTCTCGCTCAAAGTGCACCAAACCCCTGTGTGTCGAACGATGCTCGAGGCATCTTTTTAAAATAAGAAAAACTTACATCTTCTAATTAACGATTATTACACCTTGCAAAGCAATTCCTTTGCCCCACAAGTTATGCAATTTATATCTCATTTCTCCAGCAGCGCTTTACATGTCCCTGTTGGATTACGGCCAGTTTTATTAATACAGCTTCCGCATTTGCCCTCTTTCGTTTAATTGGCTTTAATGTGTTTCTCGACATCGGCTGGTAAAGTTGTCTAGAATACGCGGCAATGCGGAAGACTGGGGAAGCATGGCTGTAAAGGCTTAAAATGTGACATGCGAAGAACTTCCGACGTCTATTATATTGTGTTTACGTGCATGTGTTTCTTCGTGGAAGTAAGCAGAGAACCACTCAATACTATAAATAGCCTCTGAAGCTCCATGTGAAATAAAGGACCGTCAAAGACTCGTGAAATTAGAGGCGTTAACAGTGAGCTGGTGATGTCGGGTTCGAGCCCATTGCGCTCGTAGGACTATTACCAGCGCATAATTGCTTCATTCAGCCAAATGTGGGCCTCGGTAATTGCTTTGGGCTGTGCGGCGGTGAAGGGGAAGGGCTTCTTGAAAGAGACACTCCTGCTGAGGGGAGGGAGCGCCTAGCGCTGGCCCGGCCGGGAGACGCGGCCAAGTTCCACTCTCATCTGCTCCCGGAGTCTGAATGGGGCTGCCGAGCGAACGCGGGTCTGTTGACGGAGGTCCGGCGTCGCCCTCTCCGGTCTCCCACGGCAGGGTCCCCCGACCCCCGCCATTCACCGACACCTCGCTCCATAGGCCGCTCGTGGCGTTCATTCAGACCAACGCTTTACATGTAAGCTGCTCATTCATAAATCCGCCCTTTTCCCGGAGAGAGGGACAGCGCAGGTGTTCCGTGGATCTTCCGCTGCAAGCCACGCGCAAGGAATGCGGGGTCTCGTCTGATGGCACGCTCACACGCACCCGTACACGCACAAAACAAAATCCCCATCCCACAGACACCCACATACACGCACATGCACGTGCGGCGAACCTTGCAATGACGAGGCTGAGCGAAACGGCGCATTTTCCATTGTATGAGAACTCAATTCTTTATTGAAAGCCGCGATACTCTAGATCAGAATCATGTTTTGCAACACTAAGAGAACCCTTACTTCACAGAGACGGAAGTTGGAAATCTGCTATCTGAAACATTTCCTCCTGTTTGGGGAAGAAAAATGCGCATTACATTGCCACCTCTAAGAGACATAATGAAAAACCAAAGTCACTCTTTTCAAAAAAAATCTGCTCTTAAACACCATTCTTGCACTTTCCCCACATGCCAAAATATTGCACCCTTTGGTACGGTAGGCGGCCCGTCTCCAGAATTCCTCGAATAGCGTCCGCACGGTGCTTGTCTGCATCATGAGCTGAAAGGCCAGACTAAAAAGGCAAAGGAAAACAGAGGCTCTGGAAACCTTGGATTCAGTTCCTTTATCAGCCTTTAACAAAACAGCAGCATTTTTCAGACCACAAGACCGGTGCTAGACATTTCTGATAAATCCAGACCATCACAAATATTTTACCCATTTATTGCACTTTTTTTTCCCCTTGTTTTGGTCAAAAAATATGACCCTGGGGCAGTTTCAGCGGTTACGTGACTTGCCGAGCAGGATAGGCGAATTCGTAAAGTGGATACGATCAATCAATTAATTAATTATTATTAAGGAGCAATAGTACATGCCTAGCGGACGTCTCTGATTTCAACCCAACGTAACCATACGGACCGGGTCTTGAAAGCGTGTTGACCTGTGACTGACCGACGGTCTGCCTCGCCGTATGCTCTGGGCACACGGCTATTGTTATGAATAACGGCTCCGACTGTTGTCGCCCTTCCTGGTCAGCGTTTAACGAATCGGCACATTAGCCGAAGGTAACTCGCCGTACGGCCTCTTCTCGAGAGACGATGCGACACGTGTATATTTTGAAACTTCCCCATGTTTGGTTTTGGGTTACCTCAAAGTAACTTGCTGCTACATTAACAGCACAGTGTCACAACTAAACACTTTGACCTGTAATCATCCCTCCAGAAAGTCCTACCGCTGTTTGTTTACATATGAGTCATTGGGCATTATGGGAAATGGTTAGAAAAGGCTCTCGTGGAGCCTTCTGAGAATGAGCTATGTCGAGAAGGACCCCCCCACTCTTACAATAATTACTGATGGATGGATGGTCCAATGATAAAAGGGGATAGGGGATATTTTCAATAGTTCCTCATCGTGCAGAAAGAGAAACCGCCGTCATGTTTTATTTGAATTACGGGATCATCAGTCTTCCTCCTTTGTGAGGCGCGGGTGAGAGAGCGAGGAGGAGAAGGAGCATAGCTGTGCGAGCGAGAAAGAGCAGGAGAAAGATGGAGGGCCTCTCATAGATCCTAGAAAGGTTAAAAGTGTCAGGAGGCCATAATTCACCTCCCTCCCATTTGGTTTCCTGCGCAGCTTTGGCCCGTGCGCTCTGGTATGACTCTGCGCCGACAGTGCGTCTCTTCCTCTGTCCGGGGCGATAAATCCAGCCCATCGGTGGCTTATCCTTGCCTGGCGGCAGGGCGCAGCGGTTTGTGCGACTGGGCAGGAACGGCTTACGCATACACACGCGCACGTGCTGCGGTCTCGGAGCGAGGGGTTTACGTGACAGGCCACATGGCTGACCTTTGGCACGTTCGCAGTACTTGTATCCCCTCCGCCCCCCCCCCCCCCCCCCCCCCCCCCCCCCCCCAGACGTGGCAGAGCCGCCCTCCGAGAGCCGGGTCACTTACAGTAAGCACTTCAGCAGAAAGTCGAGGACGTTTCCCCATCATCACCTCAGGAACGCTCCTCTTCCCTCCCAGTGTGTGTCAGCGACAGCAACGAAGGACGCTCCCCCCACCCCCCCGCCACGCCACGGGGAAGAGAGCAAAGAGAGATCCGTCCCCAATCCAGCCTAACCGGCCTAATCGAAAATAGATAAAGTCTTGCGCAAATTGACGGTCGCCCTGTGGATTGAAGCAACGACCCTCCGATAAGGAAATCAAACACGGCAGATTTTGCCGTCCCCGAACGGTGCCCAGTTAATGCCTGATCACGTCGCGGGAACACACTTGTTGTAGTTTTTCCCTTTCCTTGCACACGGGTAGCAGGTGAACTTGACCGTGCCGTGCGCTTTACGGCGACAAGGCGATCGCGCCGAACGAAAAGGCGCTTCGCATGAGTCGATTAAAGTCCGCTGATTTCGCTGTGTGCCGGGAGCCAAGAATAGAACTTTGCAAAGATCGTGAGCTCTTACTCCACACAGGCAAGGCCATCTGTGGGTGCCCTGGGTATCCTGCGGAGCATGGCCCGGGGACCACGTGCAAAACACGTCTGAAGGTCAAAGGCAGTGTCGGTGCTGCTGGTTCGGTTTGCAGAAAGCGTCAGAGAATTCCGGCATTCTCTAGTCATCGCAAGGGACCTCCCACGTCCGACTGCGTCAAGCCCTCGGTGGATTAAGAAAAAGCTGAAAAAGAACACCTTTTGTTGCAAGGCTCAGAAGTTGCAATTAACCACATTGTTAACCGAGCATCATTCAGGAGCCCAACCGGCCTTTTGAAACCACTCCGCTCCTTTTGTTGTGAACGGATCTTCGGAGCCGCAGACGCGGAGACCGTGGTCCTCGTGAGCTACTGGACCGCATCTTTGGCCCGAGAAGGGTGTTAACTAACAAAGCGCAATAGTGAGATCCACTTAGAAACAAATAAAACAAGCCCCCATCCTGGTCAACTCCAGTGAGCGAGTCAGGAAAAACTTCATTAAAGAGAAGTGCTTTTTAATGGCCACCTTGAGTCCAATGATTCCAGAACAATTACTTAGGCCTCAATGCTACGGCTCCACGCTAAATGCAAAACCAATTATAGGTACCCCGCACAGCAACGAAAAGGCAGCTGTGCCCACAGGGTTTGCCGGACCGGTGGAAGGGTTTATCGATTAAAGAAAAAGGGAAGAGTTTTTCGGCTGGATGGGAAACGGCGCGGATAGTTTAGTGCACTGTCAGGCTCCCACCCCCCTCTTCTGCATGTCCTCTGAGGCAGGAATGTGTAAATGTTATTTTCCATCTTTGTGTCTGGGGCAGCTGTGCAAACGGTGCTCCGTTGCGGGGGGATTACCGCTCGCCCGCTTTAGCCCTTAGCTCGCGCTGCTCTCTTGCCTCCTGGGCGGTGGGCTCCAGGTAAGGTCCCCGGCTCATGGCCCCCCTCGCTCAGCCCTGGCTTTATACCCAGCTCGGAGATCGCGTCCGTACCTGGCCGCCCGCAAAGTAGGCACTGATTAAACACACAGAGGAGCAGTGTATTCATACTGTCCATTTGCAGCTGTGTTTGGACAGCTTTGTGATGGCTGTTAGTTTACACACAGACTAATGTTATGGTATTGTTATTATTACAGCAGTCAGAAAGGATTAAAATTCATTTCTTATCTCATAAACAGCCCAACAGTAAGAGCGGAGGACTCTTGTGAACGAACTAGCCAGTGTAGGTTGGTCTAGCCGGACCGCACGGCCGTCGAAACACCAAAAGGCTTCGGCCTGGGATCCAGTCGCTGTCACCCCGCCAGGGAGTTGCCAGCACTTCCCCGGCAAATTCATGAATGTTTTCGACCAGGAAGGATGATCAGAAGCCAGGAAAGCTCACGTTATTTGTGTACATTTGACCGATCGCATAAAAATGTCGAGAAGAGCGGAATGGGATGAGGTCCATCGGTTTGAAAACCTCTTTCCCAAGGATGCCGTACTTCTGAAACGGCAGTGTTTTTTTTTTTTTTGTTTTTTTGGACACTTAACAGACACCCCTTTAGTTGTAAGCCAGAGTAACAGCTCTCTGTGTTTATTAGTATAGTCATCTTTTTCATGAATGTGAGCGCAGACTTGCCAAGTTCCAGGCTCTTCCATTGTGCAGAAGTATTCAGCAGGCAGGGTCAAAGGCAACACCACTGTTTGTAGTTGAACTCCCAATTGTGCTGAACTTTAATGAGTTTACTGCACTAATTGGGGAGGGCGAGAGTGACATTTAGGGGCTGGTATGGGTGGATGGGTGGTGGTGGGGGGGGGGCATTTCAATGAGTCGTAACAGCAACTAGGACGCAACGAGATGCGGACCGAGCTGGATTTCGAGAAAGATTGAAGGGCGTCGAAGCGCGGCACTTTGAGAGACAGCCGCTGACTACATTGGTGCCTTCCTAGACCACTCATTACGCTCACTTCTGAGCGGTCTATCTGAAGGCACTCCGCGGCAGGGGTATCATTGCAGCTCCGAAGGACCGATACGGCAGGAGCCGTGGGCGTGGATCGAAGCCAAGTGCAGTTTCCGATTGGAAAAGACCTGTGGTTACCGAAAGCGTTAGCGAGGTTCTTGTCGTAATGTGTTTGCAATGCTTTATATACACTATGACTCTCCGGGTCTGCTCCTCTAGAGACTTTTTTCTAAAGACGAGGGTGTTGATGAAGGGGCCGCAGAAGGAGATGCGACTATAAAAAGTTTCTAGTACACAGACAAGGAGATAAGTGATGGCCGGACTTTCTGGTATATATTTCCTTGTCATTTCTGGCTTGATTTGTTCAGCTGGTTTTCCTCCGCGGAAAGGGAAGTCAGGGACACATGCTGAGGGAACTTTGGAGGCTTTCCGAACTCTGTCAGCATCTGATGCACGAGCAGGTCTGGCTGCTCTGCTTTAGTGAGCTTTTAAGCCCTTTCCGTCAAAAGGTTCACGAGGACAGAGTCCTTCAGCAACATTCACCCTCTGCCAGCAGTCCACAGGGCTGAAACAATATTAATTCACACAAGTTATTTCCTTTATAGGTTTGCCCATCCAGCTTCTAAGGAATGAGGCAATAGAGACACGTCGTTTATAGAAAGACCTGAATGGAATGAGGCTAAGTGTTCTGTTGTTGAATTAAGGCTTGAGATATTGCGACTCCCAAGGACAAAATCCACACGATCTGGAGAAGAGCATTCCTTCGAATAGAAACACATGAGACGTGTACGCAATAACACTCCAGATAATGGGCTCTACACAAGACGGAGATAAACCACGTTTAAGGTTATGCGTTGCTTATGAAAATGTGACTCCTAACTTCGACGATGTTACCAAGGTCTCGCGTGGAGGCCTTTGAGCGAAGCGGCAAGACGAGTGCCGCGGGAAATGTTTGGTCTTCCGCAGAAATGCGACGTTGGTCTCACTCGCTGATCTCCGCTCTTCTTCTGTCCTCTTCTCCAGGAGATTCTCCAGATGTTGTGACTTTCCAGATCTCGAAGGAAGGCAGTGAGCTGTCCCTGGTGGAACAGGCCAACGTATGGCTTTTTCTCAAGTTGGCCAAGACCAACCGCAGCCGCGCCAAGGTAACCATCCGGCTACTGCAGCGGCGCCAAGGCCCGGACGGCCAGTTCCAGGAGCTGCCCGTGTCGGAGAAGGCGGTGGACACACGGCGCAGCGGTTGGCACACGCTCCCTGTGTCAGGCCCCGTGCAGACCCTTCTGGAACGGGGTGACGGAGTGTTGAGCCTCAAGGTGTCCTGTGCGCAGTGTGCCGAGGCAGGCGCCACAATCGTGCTGGCGCAGGCCTCTGAACGTGAGCGCGAGCAGTCGCACCGGCCCTTCCTCATGGTGGTGGTGCGGCAGGCCGGAGACCAGCCGCGGCGGCGCAGCAAGCGGGGTTTGGAGTGCGACGGAAAGATCCGCATCTGCTGCAAAAAGCAGTTCCAGGTCAACTTCAAGGAGATCGGCTGGAACGACTGGATCATCGCCCCGTCCGGCTACCACGCCAACTACTGCGAGGGCGACTGCCCCAGCCACGTGGCCAGCATCACTGGCTCCTCCCTGTCCTTCCATTCCACGGTGATCAACCACTACCGCATGCGTGGCTACAGCTCCTTCAACAACATCAAATCCTGCTGCGTGCCCACGAAGCTGAGGGCCATGTCTATGCTGTACTACAACGAAGAGCAGAAGATCGTGAAGAAAGACATCCAGAACATGATAGTGGAGGAGTGCGGCTGCTCGTAGACAAAAAAAAGAGCGCCAAACACAGACAGTGGCTTCCCCCACGGCACCCTGGGAGCGAGAGGGTGAGGACGACCGTCCACTAGAAAAAACAGACTCGAAGCTTTTTTTGAGACTTGTTGACATAACGCTGATTGTTCAGTTGTTAGCAAATGAGTTTTCTGTAACTCAGAACAGTCTCTGTGGCACTTTCAGATTAAGAGAAAAAAGAAAAAAGAAGATACATAATATATTTTTGTTACAAAAAAAAGACGGTGCGAGAAGGAGAGAGAGTATTTATGTGGCCAAGGTGCAGTGTGACTATCTAGTTGCTCCGCTGCAATAAAAAGAGATGCTGACAAGGTGCCTGAAAAAAAAAAATCTTAACACTATGCAATTTGTCAAGTATTACAGTGTCATTTCTTTTTTGTTTGTTTTTTGTTTTGGTTTTTTTCTTTTTTTTTTTTTTTTTTCGTTAAAAAGGGGAAGTCTTTTTGATACTTTTTTTGGAAGTATGTTACATGTTTTATTGTCGAAAGATACTTGAAAGAAACGAGTTTGACCAGCTGCTGGAGCCAAACACTTCTCTATATAATAACTATTATTATTATTATTATTATTATTATTATTATTATTATTATTATGTTTTTTAGCATCATGTTTTTTTTTTTTCCTAAACGTTCTAAACGTTGACAATTTGCACTATTCAGACATTCTGATGAGCCTACCTGCAGGAGAAACAGGCCTTGGAAGACAGGGGGGCAGGCACCTCAGAATGGACAAATCGACAAAACTTTAGAGCACACAAGTAAAACAAGCGAAGGAGAACCATTAATATTCATTTGAGTAAATGTATACATAGTAGATCTTTAAGCATATTCTTTTAAACCACACCAAAGAGGTTAAGTAAGCATCGCTAATAATTAGTGCTAAGCCATTTCTGTGCAGCGGTGTTCTTCACGGCGATGCCCAGGTTCTGCCAAGCGATGGGCCTCTGGGCTTCATCTCTTAAGCAGCTCATCACCTCCTGTTCCGTTTCTTGTCTCAGATCTCAGTACATTCCCACTCTGCTTTGTTGTTAGAGAACTTCATTCAGAATTGAGAAAAAAAAGCACTTACGACCACCATTGTAATGGTATGAAAAAAAAATAACTGAATGTGCAAAGTTATTACTATAATGTCTAATTAAAAGATGAACAAAAAACTGCACATCTGTATTTAATCATTTAGGAATTTAGAAAAGCAAGTATTGGGAAGAATAGTCAGCCCTGGTCTGATTACAGGTTCCGTATTCTTTCTGTGAGACTGCCGTGTTGTAAAAAGTTTTCCAGCCTTTCACACCAGTGTCGATGTCATATACTAAGCAATTTCACTTTTTACAGAAATCCAACATCATCTGTGGTGATGGCACTCCCAACACAAATCTTGTACAAAAAAGAGAAATTGTACAAAAAAAAAAAACCTAGAAAAAATACAAAAAAAGTATAAACTAAAAAAGAAAAACGTTGTATTTGTTCTGTTTCATTTTTTTTTCTCAAGGCAAAAGAAAAGACACTGAAGAACGTGTTTGAACTGAGACTGAAAAAAAATCTTTATTCTGTATATACAGAGATTCTGATACGTTGCATTGCTTTGTTGTACAAATCAGAGATGTGCTTGTGGCTATGTTTTTTATCTAATTTATTTTACAGTATTTTCGCTTCATCATTAAAGCTAATGAGTTATACACTAAAACATGCTTGATGGATTTCTTGCATAAGCATCTTTATTTTTAAATCTATTTTATATGTATAGACATCCTACCAGTCATTTATTTTAGAATGGACGCTAGAGAATCTGCACTTGCGCCAGCTTATTTGCACACTGTGTTTTACCATAATTCATTTACTTTTCAACAATTCCTTAACATTTATTAACTGTTAGCAACTGCTGGTCTAATGCAGGGTCAAAGTGATTTGGAGCCAATCCTGGAAACACAGGATTCGAAGCAGTGAAAAACCTGGACGGGATGCAAGTCCATCACAGGACAATCTCACACACAAAGGCAATTTATAGTCTCTAACTTACATTTATTTATCAGATGCTTTTCTCCAAAGTGACTTCCAATGAACTTTATGTAGTGTTATGAGCCCACAAACCTTATTCACCATGGTGACTTACACTGCTAGATACACTACTTACACTGGGTCACTCATCCGTACATCAGTGGAACTCACACACTGGGGGGAACCTGAAAAGCATGTCTTTGGACTCTGGGAAGAAACCAGAGCACCCAGAGGAAACCCACGCAGGCACAGGGAGAACATGCAGACTCCACACAGACCAAGCGGAGCTCAAACCCACGTCCTCTCGCACCACCCAGTCACAGTGAGACAGCAGTACTACTTGCTGTGCCACCATGCCACCTGAAAGTTACCGTAGTAGAGAGATACAGCAACAGTCTCTGGAATGACGCTGATGGATATAAAGGCAATAGGGCCAAACCTCTCAATTCACTTGAAACGTATGTCTTTGGGGGGCAACCAGTACCTGGGGGAAATCCACATGAGCAGGGAGAACGTGAAAATTCTGCAGAGAGTCAGATTCAAACCTGTGTCCAAACCCGCAGCCCTGGTGATCTAAGACATGAGCGCTTTCTGGTAATAACTTCTTAAGGAAGCAGATAGAAAAGCAGCAAAAATCCCAGATTGTTATTCATTTAACTGACACTTTTCTTCAAAGCCAGGTTTGTAGACAAACTACTTCTAACGATTTACCACTTGATACATCTGAGTAATTTTCACTGGAAAAACTCATTGTAAGTACCTTGGATAGTTGCACAATGGAGAGGGGACTTCACACCCGTGCCTTCCAGCTCCAAGGATGTCTCTGACCACTACACCACCTGCTGCTCATATAATTCAGAAACTATACAATCAGCTGAAATAATGACTGAGTCATGCATTATGGAAGATTTCTCTACAGATGGAGCGATTGTACAGGATGATGTTCATCTGCAGGAGTTGGAAAGCCTATTCACAGGTCCACGAAAAGAGATACTAATGAAACACTTAAAGAATACCTGTGTAAACCTACTAGAAGACTCTGCACAGCTGGAAAGAGACATCAAGGAAACCAAGGGAGACCTTGGATGCTGAACAGGTCGCAAAAGAGATTTACATGATGTTGGCTTTGAGTTATACGAACGTTGAACAAAATGCCACTCGTGTCACTGCACAGTGTCACAGAGTCTGTTGTTTTAACCCAAGAAGCAGAACAAAGATAATGAGTTTGCAAGTATACAGCTCTAGCAACCCCCCACGTGTCCTTCCCTCCTCCTTGTATCTCACGGAATATTTAAAAAGTGCGTGACTATACCGTTGCATCAACAAGGAGTCACCCCATCACCAAATGTCTGGCCTGGACAATCTTTTTAAACCTTCGATGTGTGCATTTCAAGATTATTTACTCCAGATCTTTACAAACCATGTAAAGAGCTCTACTGTAGCCTTACATGGTAATCCACGAGTTTGCAAGCACATCAGTGGCTCTCTGGATGGAAACTCATTGGATGTTCAACGCACCGGCCATGGGTGAGGGTCATGAAGTTGATATTTTCAAAACACCCATTTCACAGTCCGGTATACTTTTATTGTGATCTCTGGAAATTGTGGCATCAGACTTTCTTATAGGATATTATAACAAGCCAGGACCCATAACACATGATTTAGTAGTTGGCAGGGATGTTGGGCTGGCCAAAGGAAAAATCAACATTTCAGTCAGTGCAGAGATGACATAATGACAAAAAGGTTGGACCAAAACATTAAACTAAACTGCATGTGCCGCGATTTTCTTGCGATGAAATATTTTTGCATGAGTCATAATAAGACAGTCTTCATTGATTTTATTGCTCACTCTTCAGCCAGAGGCACAGGATCTTTTATTAACACGCATTACATCATTCCCAGGGCCACTTCGCACGGATCTATGTCCTGTGGGTGTTTGTGGGTAGTGTGCAGACTTGTTCTTCATACTCATTTGTTTCCTTGTACAAGCTGGCTTGAGTATGCGGAAAAAAGTGAAACTGACAATATCCTTAATTCATACGACTTTTGATGAGCAGCCCTGCTCCATTTTTTCCTTTGTGCACTCCATTGTAAGTTGAATTTCTGAGAAGCGGTGCTTAAACTGTTCACTTGTTTGTTTAAATTTACATCTAGATTTATTCATTTAGTGGACAAAAGTGATGTGCAATTCAGCGTACGAAGAAGTGCATTTCACCACAAATCTTACGATGCAGATAAATGACTACAATTGTGTTATGTTATAATCTTTCTACAAATTCATAGCTAACACGTGTTTCGGTATATGAATTCTGGGATGCTGAAACTAATATGACCATGCAAACAAGCCGTTGGCTGTAGTTTCACAATTTGCATATGAGAAGCCCTACCGTATATACAGTTAATGACTAACATACGTGTAAAATTCCATCACTGATGCTCAGCCTGAGGCTTCTTTACTTCTCTTTTGTATTTAACTGGAGTGTGTCTTGTTACTGTCCCGCAGTAGTCTGCTGTCAGTGATGGGCTCCATTTCCCCTGGTCACCCTTCTCCATGGCTGAGATATCCTGGTGGTGTTTACCATGTTCATCACTGATCGCTGCACAGTTGACTTGGACAAAATCCAGATGAGAAAGGAGGAAATGCCTGTTAAAGCTTGTTTTTTTTATAGAACAGCAGTCAGTTTTCCATCAGATCAGCTTTAGTGTTTCCAAGAAAATGGGTTGCCTCTGACCAGAAAGCATCCTATGCTGTTGTCCCTGTTTCACGTAGGATAGGTTCAAACTCGTAGTCTTTAAGAAGGGCGCTGGCGTGTGGTCCAACAAATACACCCACCTTGATTTTTGCTTCACTAAGCTTTGGGAATTTGCCACCAAGGTACTTAACAAATGTTCCTTTGTTATCCGTAGCCTTAACAAAATTTTTTGATTCCCAGTTTGATGCATATGGGTGGTAACAAAAAATTCCTCATTTCGGCAAGTGATAAATGCAGAATATTCTTTGTTCCAAGTTCCAAGGAACATGTGACTGGCCAGTTCCCCTTAATGTGGTGGAAATTCTTGTCCCGACTGTCAGTTACAAAGAAAATTGAACTGAATTGAATTTGCTTCAAAGTTACCACCAATGTTTCTCATATTTTATGCAATTCAAAAATTGTTTCAATTTGTCATGTGTTCTCCTCATCATGGCTGCAAAACCAACTGGAATGAATGGCTCCTAGAATTTGATGAACAATCTCTACCCTTCAGGATTAAGACTACCGTCGAGAGCTGCCATCAAACTATCGACCATTGGTCAAACCATTGATAATCGTAGACTACAAGGTCACCTTCCATGACGAAAATGAGTCAAAATCTTTTTGAAGATCACAAAACTTACACACTTTAACCCCTTGAGCAAGTATATTCAGCTGCTGCAGTCTGGAAGCCAAGAGTTCTGCCTTTCTTTTTGGCAGTTGCAAGACTCTAAAGAGGTTGTTTAGTTCACTTTTTGAGCACTCTTGAGTGGTTCAGAAGATGAAAGTTGGGAAGAAAACCAGGGTCTTTTGAAGTCGAGAGCTCACAGGTTGCACCAGTTGGGTCATCCTCTTCATCCGCTGAATCTTGGCAGAATGAATCTGGAAGGTTAGGAATATGGGTAGTTTTTTTTACTGTGAGGGACAGGGTGCATAGTAGAGGGTATGTTGGGATACTATAAAGTCCACTTTTTCTTTTTGGAATTTCTTTTCTGGGCCAGAAGCACAAGGCAGAATAACAACTGCTGACATGATCTGTTGGCACATAACCCATTCCACATCTTCAAAATAGAGCCAATTCAAAATTCTAAGCATCCTTTTCAAACCCAGTCACACAAAATCACGAAGAAATGACTACTTTTATTTTTTTACGCGTAGCCTGTCGACCAGCATGCTGTTTGATGTTTGATATCATCGTTTTTGTTGGCATGCATTACACAAGTAGCTGCCCATAGAATTGAAAGCCAGACAGGGAGTACAAAGAGGATCAGGTCAGAAGATATGATGCAAATTTATGTCAAAGTCAAATTCAACTTTATTGTCATCCCACCTATAGGTGAGTTATATGTATAGCGGAACGAAATTTCGTTCCTCTTTGGACCTCTGTGCCACATCTCACATATAGTCCAAGACGCATTCAAAAACAGGCCAGTGCAGTACACAGGCCAGAGTCTGGTGACAATATACACAATAAAATATCCACAGACAATAAATAATACTAAAAAGATTTACTTACGATGTACAGTACAAAGACAATGTAGCTGTTAGATCAGGAGAGAAGCTGATGTGAAAGAGATATGTTTCGACACTCATCGTGAATCTTGGATGGGATTCAACAGTTTTGAGGAAGAGAAGGAACTCATTCCCCCACACTGGAGCCAAAACAGAGAAGGTTCAAACTTTCAGCTTTTACCCCTTGTGAGCGGGCGCACCAAGCACAGTGCTGTTGCCTGAGTGTGAGGCATGATCAGGTTCTGTAGGTGCCGAGGTGAAGATATGCTGACCTTCCTTGAGTCTTGAACTACAGGAAGCCAGTAGAGATACAAGAAAAGGTGAGATACATTAAAATGCAAACACAAATCATGTCTTCTGGATTTACTCCTTTGTGCTAAAGTAAATGCTGATGTATGTGCAATAAGAAATGAAAAAATAACAGAAAGGAATGAACTCTGAAACAAAATCGGGAACATTTAAAATGACAAGAAATGTAATGGAGTCAGTTTGCATTTATCCTGTTATCCATGCAATTTTTTAGCAATATCTTACTTTCAAAAACTATAAAGTTAAAAACTACCTGACACCCCTGATAGGTTTTTGTTATCTAAGAAGTTTTGTATAGTCATAAATAACATGTTTGCAGAGGCTTTGCAAAGTCTCCAGTCCAAAACCATATGATCTATGCTCTTAACTCAGACGTTAAAATGTATTTAATCTACATCAACTTGCCTTTCTCCTGCTGCCTGGAGAGAAATAAATAAAACAAAATTCTGGGCCAGTTCCTTCAAAGCCTTTTCCAAGGACAAAAAGGGAGTTTGGAAATGTGTGAGAGGTCTCTTTACCTAAATACAATCCTTTCATAGTATGCTATAATTTACTTGATTCTTTTGTTCAAAGTGAGTTACAGTTTTACTAATTTATGGAGCAAGACAATTTAATACAAATATTTTAAAGTAAGTAACTGACTCAGCAAGATACTTGAAAAAAGAATCAGAAAGAAAACTTACTCATAATATATATATATATATATATATATTTAAATATGTAAATATATATGTATACTTAAAGCTTTTAGAGCTTATGATTTTGAAATACTGAAATACTCTGAAAGCACAACAGCGGTCAACAGAGGTCAAAGGTCAAGGCCCCACCCCCCACGACAGCCTTGATAGACAAGATTCAGCTGTGACTTCAGCTGTTGTGCTCGTTCCCACTGGTAACAACCAGGCTGAAAGCGAGCTATCTGCACGGCGATGTCAACAAGTCGAAGGGAGAGGAGCGGAAGAAGTTTGCAACCGGGGCCCGTCTGCAGACGGTCAGCGTGGCTACAAGGCTTCGCCTCCATGGGTGACATTGAAGCGCAGCAGCAAACCTTGTGAGAAGGTAAACATGGGTGAAAATGCTCTAAGACCTCAAGGACGTCTTGTCAATGGCTTCCGGAACACGGACAGGGAGCTGAGCTGAAAGATCCTTCCGGGAAGGGACACCCTGACCGGGCCCTGTCTGGACCGCAGGATCTTTACCACCACTTGCCTGATACGCCGGATCGACTTGTACGCCATCAGTTGCAATGTTATGATCGCAGATTTGTTTTAGGTATTTACCCAGAACAGCGCCAGTAAAAATTGCCCAGCTTAGAAAAACTGGTAAATCACTGTAGGTCACTTTAGAGAATAGGGTCAGCTAATTACATAACTGAAAAAATAGTTTTCTGTTAATCTCCGAAACTCCCCAGAACGTGCTTTTTTTTCACCCACTGCAGCCACAGTTTGTGACCTGCGCTGATTGGGGCAACATGGTCACAAACTCACAACCTACATTTACATTAATTTGTTTATCTGACACTTTTCTGCAAAGCGACTTGCAATGTTGAGCTACTTACAGTTATTTACCCATTTATACAGCTGGGTAATTTTACTGGAGCAATTTTGGGTAAGTACCTTACTCAAGGGTACTACAACAGGAGGTGGGATTCAAACCTGCGAACCTACAGGTATTTCACCAGATATACGGAGGCGTCAGACATTGACTGCTCTCCTCTTACTCAGACACAATTTGTGGATGTGGTGGGGAACAGGACCTTTGGAGGCTGAAAGTACAATATCTGGTGGAATGTTGAGCTCCAGTCTTACCCTAATCCTGTCATCAAAAAAGCTGTTTTTGGAAGTCCACAAGACCAGAATTTATTTAGCAACATTTCTCAGAATATGGAACACATTGTTTGTAGGTTAGCTAATATGAACCAAATGCAATTTCTGTTAATGCTTTGCTTATTCACTCAGGCACTAAAACATACCAGCAGTGAATGTGCGGTTCCGTTGGGTACCTTTCACAATTTTATTTGCTTTCTCCTTACTAATTTTTTTAAACATCTGAGACCCGTAAAGCCACCTCTCAGGAGTTATAGTAATAATCAAAAATACATTTTCATTTTTTAATTCCTTTGCAGATGTTTAAGTGCCTTCATCTCGACGCTCTGAAATTTTCTTGCCCGGAGTGACCTTTTATTTGGACGCGTGCTATACATGATTATCTGCGGTTCCTGTCCTGTCGAAACTGTCGGAGTGACCAGGGAACAAAGCAAAAACGTGGCTTCACCACGCCAGGTCGTTGCTTCGGTGCATCGAGTTCATTTTTCATTTCAGTATTTTCAAAGCTATTATTTAAAAAAAAAAAAAACGGGAAAAAAAAAATTCATGCCTTTCTGTCTATCTCCCAGTTTGTTTACATTTTTCAGACTCAGACCTTGTGTGTATCAGCTTCTCAACAAGGCAACACTATTCACTCACACATACTAGCAGGCCTTGAACTGCACCCTCCCATCTGCTCCCATTCACTTTCGCTGAGATGGACTGAATGAAGCCTGGTGGCTCTGGTAGGACTGAACCCCTGTGGGACCAAAAGCCCACTCTCCGCTCGAGCCATTTAAATTTACTCCACCGCTTTCCCAGCTTCGGCTGCTTCGCATCTACTCTGCCATTCTCAGCTCCGGCTGTTCATACAGCGCTGCTTGAAAGTATGTGAACCCCTTGTGTCCCTTACTTTTACCATGTTAATAAATTATTATTTAATGACAAGTAGTCTTTCTCACTCACGTGACGTAATAGGTGTGTGATGACCAATTCCATATGTTACGTTAGAGGAAATCATGTGTGTAGTAGAAACGCACAAGCAGTGCAGGTGTAAAAAATAAGTGAAGCCCAAGTTGCATTGGTATCCAGTGTAAGTACTCAAGTCGGTAGGTAAGGGAAATCTAGTAGTGTAGCGGTTAAAGTAACCACCTTTAGTTCCAAAAGTTGCAGGTTTGATCCCCACCTCTGGCTGTAGTACCCTTCAGCAAGATACATACCCTAAATTGCTACAGGAAACCAGCTGTATAAATGGGTAAATAACTGTAAACTTCTAACACTGATAACTAACCTTGCCAATGTAAATCACTTTAGAAAAAAGCATCAGTGGCATGAACTAATGGTTGGGCAGCACAGTGAGTAGTGCTGCTGTCTCATGGTGAGAGGACAGGGGTTCCATTACTTGTCAGTTTGTGTGGAGTTTGGATGTTCTCTCTGGGTGCTCTGGTTTCCTCCCACACTCCAAAGACAAGCTGTTCAGGTTCCCCTCATAGTATGTGAGTGACAGAGAGAGTGTGTTCCACTGATGTATGGATGAGTGACCCAGTGTAAGTAGTGTATCTAGCAGTGTAAGTCACCATGGTGAATGAGGTGTGTGAGCTGATGACACTACATAGAGTTCATTGGAAGTTGCTTTGGAGAAAAGTGTCTGATAAATAAATAAGTTAATTTCATAAGTTTGTTTCAAAATTCAACATTCAAATTTTATAAGCTTATTTTGATATTTTATGCAACAAAAAAGGTTCACATATGTTCAAGTATCACTGTGTGTGCTCTGTCACACCCGAGCTGCAGCCACACATATGTACTCAGTGCGATACTAAATTTAAACCTTTTCAAGCCTTTCCCACTATACCGCAGTTCTTCCCATGACATGAGGACTATAAAAAGAATGCATAAACGTGACATCGTTAAAAGTCACCGAATGACTGCATCAGTTCCAGTGCAACACGAAGGGACCTTGCACAGCATGCGCATGTAGAGTAAAAATACCTGTTGGAAACATGTAAGACAAAGCTGATCTTTGAAACAATTCAGATGATAAGCATACATACTGTATGTTTGCACTGAAAGTGTAAGCTGCTTGTGCAGAGTCCACCGAAAGACCTGTACCCAGAACCAAGGTAAATAAATGTTGTAACATGTATGCTAGTCTATAATAATCTACTCATTCCTTTGAACTGCATTCACCGACGGCTTAAAATAAAACATTTATGGTGCAACACTCTTCTCGCCGTTTGTCCCGTTCTGCGCCCAACGCATGCTTCTGCCGCTCAGCTGGTGTGCGGAGCAGCAGAGAAGTCAGAAAGGCTGCAGGCGAATCTAAACACAGTAAATTATGGACATAATAAACGGCCGAGCACCAAACGAAAACAAATCTCTTGATGGCATTTGCCAAACAGACCACATTAAAGCATATTTGATCTTGTAGGGGGTGGGGTGGGATGGGGGGGCTGGAAGAAAGAAAGGAATGGCATACTGATTACGCACTTCCTACTTTGTTCGGAGTTTTTATTTACCCCCCCAGACGCTCGTGACAAATGAGGTGACAATACGTAAAGCAGCATTCCTCACGGTCAATGTGACCATTGGGAGCAGGTCCTGTGCCGTCCCTCTCTTTCACAGTTATTATCAAGCAGATTGGCCAATTGCTGATTACAATTTGAATTTAATTGGAACCAAAAATAAAAAGGACTTCAAGCGCGAGCTGAAAGAGGGAGCCTGCTGTTGTACCCTTGAGCGACACGAATTCCTCGGTCAAGCGTCCAGCTGAAAACTACTTTGACCGCACTTGGTGGTGTTTTTGAGTCACTTCCCAGAACGGATGATGCTGGATGCCGCACTTAAAGAAATTACGGCAATGATGAGAAACAAAAAAATTTTTTAAAAAAAGGACGTCACATTGCGGTCGTCCAATAACGTTCGCTCCTTGCCTGCTGTCGCGTTCGCGCGGTCCTGCCAAAAAAACAAACCACAGAATTAATGGAGAGAATGAAACAAAGCAGAAATAGCTGGAATACATCTTTTTGGCAGCACTCAGGAATTTAAAAAAAAAAAAAAAAAAAAACCCGGCAAGAGTTAAAATCACGTTTTCTACTTCTGCTGTCTTATAATTATGTGTTTATACTTGTATTCAACTGTCCTTTCTGCCTGTGGTCTGTAATAATGATCTTCTCTGCTGTTTTGCCATAGAGGCTTGGATCATGTATGAAATATGTAAACAATCCATCAATGTACTATGATTTTACCGTTAATGGCATATGTGTATTCCAGTTCCTATTTTGCGTGATTCGCAGAGGCCAAAAACAGAAGATGAAAACTATGCACAGCAATGTGGTTCATGCGTCCTGCTTACTGGTTCCTATTCACTGCAGTCCAGCAATCAGTGTAACGGTAACAAGGAGATCAAGAAGGATAGGAATGAGGGAAGAGCGAAGACAGGAAAGGCAACATAGAGTGTTTTTAAAACCAAATTTACGCTTAAAGAACATTCAGAAAATGGCCTGGATGCTACTCTCATTTCGCATCACTTTTGTCAGTGTCACAGTATACGTGGGACATGTGGCAGGCAGTGTCAAGGCATGTCGGGACACGTTGCACTCATTATAACCACGTCAGCCCCGACATCACGTGAGTCATGTGCTCATATCCGAAGAAAAAGCGCCGTGAGAAACAAAGCGAGTTAAGGCTTCCTTCATTTGTTCACATGTATTCTTCCTGATGCCATGTTTCCGCAAAAAAACGGGTGGCATGGTGACACAGTGAGCAGTGCTGCTCTCTACAGTGCCTGGTTGGTGCGAAAGGACACGGGTTTGAGCTCCGCTCAGTCTGTGTGGAGATGGTATGTTCTCACCCTGTGTGCGTGAACTTCCTCTGGGTGCTCTGGTTTCCCCCCACACTCCAAAAACATGCTCACCCATAGTGTGTGAGTGACAGAGAGAGTGTTGTGTTCCACTGATGTATGGATGAGTGACCCAATGTAGGTAGTGTATCTAGCAGTGTAAGTCACCGCGGTGAAAAGGTGTGTGGGCTCATTACACTACGTAGAGTGCTAAATGAAGTAATATAAGAAATAGGAAGTGTAGGATAATACCCCTGTTAATGCAAATAATACAATTTTATCCTTCTGATTATTTGTAGTTTATGAACACTTCTCTCAATTGTAAAATACTAAATTTATTATAAGGGGGAGGGGGTGCAGTGGTGTGATGGTGCAGGGGGTTTGACCTGTACCTGCTTTCTGGTGGGTCTGGGGTTTGAGTCCTGCTTGGGGTGCCTTGTGATGGAATGGTGTCCTGCCATGGGTGTATCCCCTCCCCATCCAGCGATGTGCCCTGTGCAGGTTAGCCTCTGGCTTGCTGCGACCCTCATTGGGACAAGCAGTGTGTGTGTGTGTGTGTGTGTGCGCATTTATTATATTGTGAAACTGCAATAAGGCAGTCATTGAAAGTATTGTAGCAAACATTAATATTTGCATTCTAAATTTTTGAGACAACAGGGACAGCTGGTAGTGCAGTGCTTAGGAGTGCAGGACAAAACCTCCTAGGACAAAATCCCTCTAGGAAAATACCCCCTTTTGTCCTAGGGGGGATTTGTCTGGACCCCAAGAAGAGGAGAGTCTGAAAACTTGCTTTTGAAATTGGAATATGAATCAAAGCTGAACCACTAACCAAAATTACTAGAATGATTTTTAGCATCCGCGAGCGGAATGCCATATTTGAAATTCACAGTGATGCACCTACATAGCGAAGAACACACACTGCAGTGTGTACCGTGAAACTACCAGTATTTTTGCATATACCTACTGCCCTGACTACCAGCTTTCGGAGCAGATTCTCTGCCTGTTGGCTCAAAGAGGAAAAGGCTTTTGCCCTTGAAGCTCTTTTTGAAATTCCTGCTGGCTTTTCCAACTTGATGGACTGACACTAAATTAAGAAAAAATCTGCAAGTAAAGACTGGGAAATATCTTGTTATGTCTAACACAGGTGATTTGTTTTCTTTAAAATTGATTTTTTCTTTCCATTTCTCATTGTTATTCGTTTTTGATTCCAAAGTGCTGTCACAGGGATATTACAGAAAACGCCAGACCCATTTATTTCTGTCAGCTACACAGCGAATTACTTCTTGATTTTTAAAATTTTTAAATTGGTTCAGAACATGGGAGGCAAAATGATGCAGGCGCTTGCATTGGTTCCTCACGGTCCCTCCACGTGGAGTCAAATCTGACTCAGTCTATGCAGAATTTCCATGTTTTTTCTAGGCTCAAGTGAGTTTCCTCTCAGTCCGAAGAGATGTGTTTCCAGTGCAACGGTGACTCCAAATTGCTCACGGTGTTGGAGCTTTTTCACTGTGACTGCCCTGTGAAGAACTGCTGTCCCATCACTTATTTTCCCTGTTTCTGGGACCCAACACTGGACTAGAGGACACACGAGTGGATGGTCTGATGGACATGAATGTAGCCCATAACACACACATACACACACAGCCTGAACCACTTGTCCCATATGGGGTTGCAGGGAGCCAGAGCCTAACCTGGCAACACAGGGCATAAGACTGGAGGAGGAGGAGGGGACACACCCAGGACAGGACACCAGTCTGCTGCAAGGCCCCAAGTGAGACTCAAACCCCAGACCCACCAGCAAGCAGGACCTGATTCAACCAACTGCGCCACCGCGCCCCCCCCAGCCTGTAACATTCTCAGAAAATATTCATGACCTTATCTTTGTGTTTTCATTCCGTTAATGTGGTTCCATCTTTATTCAACAACTTATCCATCAGCAGCTCTCCGAAAAAAAAACACTACCCTACAATTAAGGTCTATGTGCCACATAGGCAATAAACGACCGTTACCAGCACCTTTGAAATAGCGGTGTGTCGTAATCGATTTTTCAACAACTGACTCTTAAGTAAGTCGGAGGAAACGAGATGTGCCACCAAACATTTAGGCGGCTTAGATCACAGAATAAAGCATTTCGGGAGGCCTGTATTGAACGTATTGTCATTGCAGAAGGTTTGGAAAGAGATGCGGAGCTATCGGTACGGCACGGCAGACCGAAAGCCGATTCTTGCCTCGGGCTGTCCCCTGCCAGACATCATATTATTGTTTCATTGCTGTGAAACAATACAACCGGTATAATCCATTATCGCAACTTGCATCTGTACAACATCTTCCTTTCTTCCCTTTATTTCAACCGCAATTGACTTACAACAGACAAAGCCCCTAAGGATAGAGACAGCGAGAACAGAGAGCGAGGGCCCAGCTCTGTAACTGTCGAACCACAACACACCTTCTCCGTTTCCTGCCCCGTCTGCGGCTACGCGTCTTTCCTGTTTCTCGTTCCGACTCGGCCTCCAGCAGATTCCTGATTGTCGCCGATTACAATGTGGTTCAGATTTGTGCGTATGAATGCATCAGCGAAAACATTTTTTATGGTAAAAGAAACAAATGACCGACTATAATTGTCCAATGCCCTAATTTCCCCAGTTCTTGTTATGAAGTAGAATAGGTGGGGGCTTTGCCTCCAAAAAGACAAGCTGGGCTATTAATTGCTCAGAGTAAAATCAGGAGACTTGGCAGGATTTTAATTATTCCCTCACCCCCGGGCACCCGAGATGACCTGCATTTTTCGTCGCGGGAAGACGTAAAACCTTTGAGGTGAAGTTTGCCGCTCAAGGGCACAATGGTACTGTTCTACCTGGGATGTGAACCATCACATCGGCCCCGGGGACAAATTCCTGAATCCGCACGGCGTCCCCGCTACGCGCAGGCCGAGCTACTTGTTGATACGGGCAACGTTTCCGTCTTGCAATAGCTGGACGGGCGCGGATACGGACGCGATTACGGACGGGCGCTTATTTAGCTGTCGAGGCGGGTGCCGCACGACTGGTTCGCGCTCCATCGCCGATCCTCAGCAGGCGGGCGAAGCAGCAGGTGCGCGTCGGAAGGGCACGGGATGGGATCCGCGCTCGAGCCGCACACTCGGGCCGCGCTATCTCTCGAATCCGATACCCCCTAGTCGGCGTGAGTCCCGTCCTCGGCGAGACGCAACAATGCCGTTTCGTCAGCCTGACCCTGGGCTGACAGCGGCTCGGTGCGGATCGCCCCCTGGGAAAGCGAGACCAGAAAGAATTGTTTCAAGGCTGCCAAAAGTCTAATCTCACGCGCCGCTCCGAGCGAGGCGCAAATCAGGCCCTCCGGGCTGCGCGGAAGAATCTGGCAAAACGGCTATTAATTCAACTCCTTGGGAAAAGGGCACGACGTGGCCGCACACGACCCCAGACAAGGTGGCCTGTTGTTTTCAAGTCTGAGAACAACGTATCATCTCTGCCGGCTCGCTGGGATTTTGCCCGCCGACAAAAGGAGCGAGAGCGACTCGGAAATCAAACACTCGCCTCTTTGTTTGCGGGGGGAATTAGAACGCCGCCCTGCAGACTGTACGGCTCCGCCGTTATCTCCGCAAACTTTCTCTTCCCTTTCTTCCCCCCTTCGTGGTGATGTGGACTCCTTTATAGCCGTGGTGTGCTGCACGCGGGACTTCTGTAAACCAATACCCCAAGAGAGCACAGAAAGTACATTCAGGAGGAGAGAGAGGGCGCCCCAAATAAACACAGGTTTGGCAGCAAGCAGCGGGAGTTCAATTTTCAAGTCCATTGGTGCGATGACCCAAAATGGCATAAATGAGCCCACAATGTGATTTCCTGCGAGTTATTACAGGGCATTTTTTGGGCTCACATTTTACCGCTCCGTTCCGCGGCACCGCGGACCCGCTTAGCTCGGGAGGCCGACGTCGCTCACGGGTTGCGTCCGTAGCACGATGTCGTAACGGCGCCTTCGGCGGGATTTACAGAACCGCGTTTCTAGCCCATTTCTTCATTCTCCTCTTTGTCTCGGAAAGACGACGCAGAGTCGGTCACAAAAAAAAGGTGAATCTGGGCCGTCTCCACCTGCCACCCGCCCGCTTTTCCGACGTGATCCCCTGCATTTCTTGCACACATAATTTTTTACAAGGCACTAGAGCAGCGCACCCTGGAGCGCGACAGATGTTACGAGCCGGAACATCGGCCTCCGGACTCATTTACTAAGGGCTCAAGCACGGCGCTGGAGCCAAGGGGTTTCTGGCCACTAGATGTTGAGCATCTCCAACAGTTCTTATAATACCCTGAGGTCACCTCGAAAAGCACCTGCCAGCCTGCCGTGAATCATAAATCATATGGCCGCGATTGGATCGGACTGCCGTCGCAGTTCTAGCGAATCTTGAGAAAATGGATAACTTTCCTTGAGCGGTAATCCTCGGTAATTTATTTTTTTTTCAAAGCTGAAAACCCCGCGTATCCGAAATCCGACATCTTGGATGCTGCTAGCATCAGAACATTTATTGTCCCCGCCAATCCTCGTTCTCCAGCGTTAAAACAGTTTGCGCGATAGTGATCGACAACGATTAATGCGCCGCGATGGAAAGCCGGCCGGAAAATGATAGATTGGGTGTGATGTTTAGATGAAGACCAGATGGACTTTTGCAAGTGTCAAAGATGTCAAAAGGGTTTTCCTGTTGTGTCTGTTTGCAGCTACTTGTGGAAAAAACAGGTGTTGCAATGTGCGCACGGTGCAGAACACACTTTTTAATTTCCTGGTAGCTATCATTTTACACCTCCCAAGACACAGGAATGTCGAATAAGATTACGAACTTATTAAGTGCTATTTTCAACGTGAATTCATATTTCCCAAGTGGAAAGCTTGAGGTTCTTCATTAGTTCAGTGCCATCAACTCCTCTGGAAATTTCGACGGACAAAACCATAAGTCTTCTGTGCTTCACACACTCACAGTAGAAACGGTCCTGTTTATTCATCGGGAACTTTTTTTTGCACAGCACCTGATCGGATACATTGATTTTGCTACTTTCCACTGGGCGAAGGTTATAAATCTGTAAAAATGTTTGATGATCCCCGTTGCGATTCGGAGAGATCGCATCCACATCCCCGTCTCGTCTTGCGTTACAGCATCGTCATCCCTGTGCGTCCGTCGTATTTTCTCCAAAAAGTGATACTTCGCCACCACAATGGATAACCCGAACAAACCTTTAACACAGCTGGCTGTTTGCTAGACCGGTTGAATACACCGTGGTCAAAGGCGTATTGACCGTGTTGCATTTGCCCCCATGCCCCCACATTGCGTAAATGCTAAAATGCATAAATGACAATCCAAGACAATCCACAAGGTTTGCAAGCATCATCTGTATTTATTTACTGCTTCCTAAATGCACACTATCTGCCTCTGTCATTTGACCACTGGGTACAAGTCCTTCCTGCTGGATGTAGATGGGTTCAGCAGATGGGTTCATCTGGAAATAAAATAGTCAGCATATTTAATGTTCCTGCCAATGCTTTTGCCACCGGTCCAAATGTCTGTAGAAGAAGCAGCAGCAGCAGCAAAAACCCGAATCATATAGAGATAATAGCATTTGTTTAAAGTGTAAATCACTTTGAGAATATTACTGAATTTGCTGTATAGGCTGTTCTTTTAAATGTACGCCCTGAAGTAAATTTGCGTATTTTTTTTAACAAGGCACAGAGAGCAAGGTTCAGTACCTCCAGCCGTTCTTTCTAAAGTGTGCCATGCGCAAAGGAAAAGAAATGGATGGCAAAAAAATGGATGACGGTCAATGGATAGATCGGTCCAAGAGTTTATCCGGCCCAGAGGTTGGGGTGACAAAAGCAAAGACCGAAGTTGATGTGCAAACAGTTGAAGTTCAGTGAACTCGTTCACAGGCTGCGCAGCTCTGCTTCCGGAAACACTTGGTCAGATTGGTCACATATCTTGCCAACCAAGCCAGTGGCACTAAATATATCCATTGGAAAGGTTCTGGGGCTCAGATTATAGACATTTGTGCTTCCTCGTCCGTTTTGATAGATTGAATAACAATCCCTCGAGTCTGAGCATTAAAGAAGGCGTCCTAAAGTGACTAAACTTAACGTAATAGAAACATAGAAACTGTCCAGCCTCCAAGAAAATACACCTCACCTAATAGGGTCAACTTGTATTTGACAGAACCCCATTATTCAAATTCTGATTTTAACCATGATTTCGAATGAAAGATAAAATATGGATGAAATACATGTCAATTTAGGTGAATTGAAATACCAAAATAAAAGGAATATTTTTATACATGGCAATGATAACACCAGTGTAATTTATAAGATTTGTAACAAAAAATACTCTTTCTAATGTCGTTTAATATTGTATTTTCATTCATTCATTCTCAGTAGGATGGGGAATTATTTGAGTATTCATATAAGAAAAGCTGTTTACAGTATTGAAATAATAGAGTTAATTTTTACAAGCCTGTAATTTATTTCTGAAAGGTTGTATTCAGGTTGGACCACGGTTCGAATCCCCCTCCCTCTGTAGAAACCTTAACCAGTGTATTTACGCTTTTTTCCCACAGTCCGAAGACACGTGTTTCAGGTTATTTGTTGGTTCTAAACTACCCTCGGACTATGTATGTGTGTGTGTCTGGCTGATGTCCCACTTAGGGTGTACGCCTTCTAGCCTGGCACCCAGTGATTCTGGGATAGGCTCCAGGCCACCACAACCCTGGCAAGGACATGTGGCTAATGAAAGGGAGTGAGTGAATAATAATAATACTGGTAACAATATTTAGTTTGCCATTTGCTTGTGATATTGTTATGTTGTTAATCAAGGGCTGTGATTTGTCTATATTGTGTACATGTTTGAAGTGAGAAAGACAAGGAAAAATGACTGCTTACCTGAGCGAAAATGCTACTCTAATTCTGAAAAAGGGTATTTATTTTCACAAGCCCCTGTGGCCATTTGCCATTGCACAGGACCCCGTTTTCTGGGGAGTTTACGTAACTGTGTGTCATGGGGCAACGTGGTCGTGGTTTGGAAGCGAGAGCCTTTGATTTTTAACAACCTGAGTCGAATTCCGAGTCTTGCTGCGGTACCCCTGCGCAAAGCAACGACCCTGATTTGCTCGAGTAAAGAAACACTCCGTTGTATAAATGGGGAAATAATTCTAAGGAGCTTAGGATACACACTTAACGTTGTTAGTCATTTTGGAGGAAGGCATGAGATAAGCGAAGTTATGGCAGTAATAGCTGTGTTCTGAGACCAACATACAAAAGAGAGGATTTCAAGATGTTATACTTTTTGAGATTAATATTATATAATAAAGGGGGGATGCAGTGGCGTAGCAGGCTTGGCCGGGGCCTGCTCTGTGGCAGGTCTGGGGTTCGAGCCCTGCTTGAGGTGCTCTGCTGCGGACCGGCATCCTACCCGGGGCCTGTCCCCCTCTCCTCAGCCCTGTGCCCTGTGTTGCCGGATTACGCTCCGACTTGCCATGACCCTGCTCGGGATAAGCGGTTGTGGACATTGTGCATGTATGTGTGTGTGTGTGTGTGTGTGATTATATAATGGAAACCACAGAAAAAGGGTCACCTGGCCAGTGACAGACACGGATCCTCTGTGTCTTTGAGGGCGAGCAGGGCGTAGTGTAGCGGCCGCAGCGTTTTAGAACCCGAGGAAGAAACAGTGGCTTGCAGCAGCCTGCTAGCAAACTTGAGTCAAAGATTGAATTAGGCTCTTCAAAGTGCCACAGTTAAGGACATATCTGCAAATTTCCCAGATTACAAAGGCATCCACAAAATTCCATTAGTAGACGTCTTTGATTTTCACGTTTTGTCACGAGTTGGCTCCACATCTTACGTTTTTTTTTCGATCCCATGACAACCCACAGCAGATAAACCAGTCGAAGAAAATGGCTTTTTTTTTTTTAAAATTTGAATTTTTGAGATACTGCTGGATGTGCTGCAGGCACATTTATGGATGTAGTTATAAATGCAGCTGGAAACAGGTGCGTACGGTTTTGCTCGGACGATCTGAAAAAGATGCGACGTCAAATGATTTGAATATCAGTTTTTTTCTCTTATTGTTTGGAACACGAGCTGAACGCTGAGTCTGTCTGGGTGCTCAGTTGTTTTCAAAATCTTTAGTTACCCTCTGGCCTGCTGTGGACCGCTGGCAGTGACACACAATGGAAACCCATCTGCGTGATGGATCTGCGGTCCACCCTGGTAAAGGGTCGCAAGCAAGGACACATCACTGGGGAGAAAGGCATGAAGAGGACAAGGAAAACGCCGATGAGGGGGAGGGGGAGGTATGACTAAAGAACACACACAACGCAGGGTGATGGGGAACGAAGGAGCCGAGCGAGCAATGATGATGATGAGCAGGACGGTGGTGAAAAAAAATGACCGCCGTGGTGGGTTCGCAGCTCAGCTGGTCAGCTGGGGACAAGGGGACGCTCGTCGACTCGGGGTCCGTGTTTGTCTAAGCCTGGGTGGAAGTGACGTGGTCCATGCAGAGAGCCATTGTCTCATGCTTCCATGAACTCTTAGGGTCCCTCGGTGGCTGTCTAAATATTTTCCTTGCAGAAGCGTCAGGCTCCAACAGATTTATTATGCTGTGAATCCTTTATATACTCTGCTGGACCTGTGGATCTGTCTACTGATGCGGCACAGTGCGCACTGGAGAGCCTGCTGGACTTCACAGAGGTGGACATGAATCGAGGGATTAAACCATATGTGAATATTATGACGGCGATTAGAAGTGTTGATCCCCGATTCTTTTATCTTAACTCAAAAATGCAATTCCACTTTCTAACCTGAGCCATTCTCCCACAGCGAAATCGGGCTCGAACAAACTCCCATTCATAGCTCCGCTGTTGCCCCAACTCAAACATGTGCGATTCACCAGCTATGACACTGCTATTCATTGAAAGGAATTCTAATTGGGTACAATATGAGCTCCAGAAGTTAATTTCCAATTACTCAGGAATTGGAAAGAGCTCCAATTAAAAAAAAAAGAAAAAAAAGAAAAAAACTAATCTAAGTACATTTTCATTCTTAGTATTGATAGTTAATATTTTAATTTTTTTCTTTTTTTTTTTAAATTATGGGAATACAAAACAAATTGGTGGTAACACAAGTCAAAAGTTTGAGTACAGCACATCCTCGGTAAACACGTGCAGGTTTTTACCGACGCACGCAGTTCACAATGACAACAATATGCAGCGTTGTTTCTACTAGTGAAACAGTTGGGAATTTCATATTTTCACAAAGATCCATTGAAATATGTTTTAAGGCAGCTGCTGTAGAGCACAAATGAGTTCCACTTGACCTCAGTGAGAAGCACAGACCTCTTTTGAAGGTTCTTGCTCATAGGCGGCACATGCAGCACACGAATAATGTTTTTTAAAGTAGCACGCGGTCCCATGACCATCACGTGACCTTTGCTTCGTTGGCTGCTCTCCCGTTCCTGAAAGCAGAGCCCCATCAAGTCTAATTTAAACAAACTGCATAGTACAGCTATATAAAGGTATATCCCCTCCACTGCTTGAAAGTCGCCGGCTTTCTGAAGAATATTGCAAAATGTGACCGACAACCTGTCAACCTTTTGCAGGGTGACAGCAGGGAATATAGCAGAAGTAGGTGGGTGGAATGAGAAAATCTCAGCTGGAAGTGGTGGTGCAATTTAAGCTTTCACAATAAGACCCTGGTTCCTGTACAAGAAAGCGAAAAGCAGGAACGTCGTTCACATCGGCGAAGACACAATGACGATTGTTGTTGCAGGCCTGCTCTTGCTTCGGTGATACCGCGGTCACTTCGAGACAACCGCTTGCGAAAAACATCTTTTCGTCTCCATGTACGCAAGGAATCCAGGATGCACGGTGTTGCGTCACCCAACTCAGGAGCGTTCTGAATAACCGGAGGCCAAATTTGATCTTTCACGGTGTTCCGATCACTGGCATTTGGTTCTATCTCATTCATGGCGTGTCATCGCAAGAACGAATTTAGAACACCCTGAAATAGAGTGCCCGGAGAGCGTGTGAGGAAGTGTGATAATTTTCTTAGAGACACATAGATGACAAGTGTCATGAGAGCCATTCATGATTTTACCCCCATCCCAGATTCATGGGCACAGAGAGTCCTGTTTTAAGTAAGGCGATACGATCAGATATCGACTGCGAAGGATATTTTCCAAGCAATTTGAACTGATTGAGAAGATGCTCTTTAATTCTTCATAACTACGCTGCCAAAAATAGGTGCAGCGACATCACCGTACCACCATGGTAAATCCATCTGTGTAACGTTTAGTCTCTACGAGTGATTTTTTAAGTACCGGGGAAACGTATGAGACATCTCCTTACTTGAATCTGACTGTTTTGTCTGAAATACATTTTATTTATTTTCATTCTTATTGCTAATTCTGAGCATCTTCCGGTAAGGAGGTAAGATGTGTGGGCTGAAAAGTCACTGAAGCTAAAATTAAATATGCTATCGCTATTTATCGTCAAAACCAAGCTCCTTGTTAGAAGAAGTGGTCCCAGGACACCTCAACTAACCAAAACAATGTGCTGTGATTTCGCTTTTATTTAACATCCCCATGCTGTGCCACAGCTGACACAGCATGGGAATGTTAAATTTAACTTTTATGAACACTGGTGATGGTCTACAGTGATCTGACTGCCCATGCATCGGTTTTCCAGCCGTGTTTGTAATAAAAGTTTACTCTAGATGTGCAGGTCATAGCTTATACTTATTTAGTAGATGCTTTTCTCTAAAGCAGCTTCCAATGAACTCTATGTAGTGTTATCAGCCCACACACCTTATTCACCGCAGTGACTTACATTGCTAGATACACTACTTACACTGGGTCACTCATCCATACATCAGTGGAACACACACACACACACTCTGGAGAAACCTGAACAGCATGTCTTTGGACTGCGAGAGGAAACCAGAGCACCCTGAGGAGAACATGCAAACTCCACACAGACTGAGCAGGGATTGAACCCATGTCCTCTCACACCACCCACACACTGTGAGACAGCAGTGCTACTTGCTGTACCACCCCATGCCTGTGCGATGCAACTATATAATATGGTTGTATTCTAAATATCAAAGTTTAGAACAATAATCCGAATGCCTGGACCAAAAAGACATTTTGATATTAGAAATCCAAACCACGTCCAGACCAGTGATGACAGACTAGTTTTAGGAAATCTTTTGCTTTTCCTTTTATGGACATGAAGTTTACGTTTAGTCATAAACCTTGTCAACTAGCCTAACGGTTCTCACTAGTATTAGCACACAGTGAAATATTTAGCCTATTGTAATTTCAGAAATCCTATTTCGACTATGAAGTTCCCACCGATGCCTCGTGACTCAGTCGCACTTTCCTGCTGAAAAGAATTCAGAATATTCCATAATGCGACAATGGAAAATCACCAACAGGATGTGATGAGCGAATGAAACATGCCTGCGAGACGGACGGCGGAGTTAGATTAATTTCCGGAGAATCTGAATGAAATGTTTTGCATTTCAATAGGTCATCATAACTGATCCAGTCTTCCAGTGGATGGATAGACGGATGGATGGATCCAGCCAGCCATGGAAACCCCAACAATGCAGGTGTCGTTGCAAATGAAATGCACAGTTCCCAGGTCTTTGTGGGAATAAAGTAACCATTTCTTAATGGATGACTCATTACAGGTCTAATAGGGCTTTCTTGGAATCATTCATTAGCCTTGGAATATAGAGGATATATTTATACCAGCGCTGGTACATGACTGGACCTGTTTTACCTCTTGTGTGAAGTCAGTTTCCATATGAACACCAGCGATTTGCCTGCGAGATAAACTGTACCTTCAGTGTCCAGCAACGTGGTAATGTATGGAGCTGCCGACTTTGGACCCAAAGGTTCAAATCCTACCCTCAGCTATAGAACCTGTGATCAAGGTGCTTACCATAAATCTACCAGAGTAATGGTAGGTACCGTGAAACTACCGAGCTGTATAAATCGGTAAATAATTGTAGGTGCGTTAACATTATCGGAGGCTTTGGAGAAAAGTGTTGGCTGATGAACGGGATGTTAAAAAGAGAGTTTTTCGACACCTCCTCTATATAACGGGTTCCATACTTGGACTCTGGGGACGAGATGAAAGGCAAAATCGTGGCAAGTGTGAAGTGACCAAACTCATTTCACATCCACTTTTACCCCATCAATTGCTCATAAATTAATACGTCAATAATACAATTAATACAGAAAACTGTGAGAGAATAAATTGTCTTAATATTTAATAAATATGAATATTAAAGCATTTAAAAGTTGGGGAGAGGGGGAGAATGTCACATTTTGTAGGGCAGTCCATTGTTGAGTTAAAATGTCAGATGGACAGGCTACATCCTTGCTGGAGGACAGTGTCTCGTAATCTTGCATGGTCCATTTTTTTTTTTTTTCTAATTATTTGATGCATCATTATCCTTTCTCCTCTGCCCGTGTTCTTCATGTTATTATGACATTAATGATAATAATGCAACATCTGCCGTTTCACCGGTCTCAGGTGAGCCATTAACTCTGCGGAAAAAAGCTAATCAAAGCAGTCAAACTGCTTCTTCAGCATCCTGACCTGCCGGGAGAAGTACGTCTCTTTGAGGGGACTGCTAAACATAGGAAACTACATCCTAGATCTGTCAGGGAAGAATCATGGAGATGTTGTCGCTCATGAATCACGATCTGTGAGGTGGCTCGTTCCGGAGCCTTCCTCGGAAGGTGGATGCCGACTCACACCTACAGCGGGTGAGTAAAGCCCTGCACGCCTGCACCCCCGCAAGCCACATGCAGGCCTCTGTTAATGGGAGGACCTGGGGGGGGGGGGGGGGGCACATGGGGGCACATGGGGGAAAATGCTGATACCAGGTGGGCTGAGGTTTTCGTGCGGGGGAGGGGCGGAGAAGCGGATGGTGGACGCTCCACACGTTCGACTCCTGGTACAGGACCGCGGCGACCGGCTGGCAGAAGGTCCCGCATCACGGTGAAGAACCCCTGTGGCCCAAGCAGGCACGTATGTGGACCCTGGGGGGTCTGTCTCGTTAAAAGCATCGCTGACCGCTGACGCATACGGCGCTCTTCTCTAATTGGCGGCGGCAGAGCTCCAAATTTACATGCCTGCGTTGCAGGTGGTTTTAAAGGACTCTTTAAAAGAGTTCAGACGGGAAGAGGAGGCCTGAATTTCCCGTGTGACACGGCAGCGCGAAAATAAAGTGACAGCTGGATTTCACGGCCGCGGGGTTCTAACGTCTTGGTAAAAAGGCGGAGCAAAAACAGTAAAACTTGCCGACTCACAGATTGAGACGTGCGGTAAATGTTTTGCACGTGTCACATAAAACACGATGGGTAAAATATACAAAGTAGAAAATTAGAGCACGCACGGGCGTTCGCTGGAGAAGCACGAATCGCATCTACTTAACAGCCCACGATGTGAGGAATTACGCTCGTTCGTGTAGCTGATGCTTCCTCCGAA